>NC_140176.1:64432478-64614978 GCF_963971535.1 Notolepis coatsorum
CTGGGGGAACATGAGAGGAGGAGGAGAGGGCGGGGCACGAGACAGACAGCTCGACAGCGAGGTCTTAAGAGGAGCCCTCAGAGCTATATATATATATATATATATATAAAAGAAATAACTGGAAATGAAAATGAAGATGAAGATGACACAAGTGTCGCCAAACGAGAAGGAACATCAAGAGTACAATTTCAACGTAAGTGGTTCTGCAAGTCAAGTGTGTGTGTGCGTGCGTATTGCTATTTTGAGTCACTGATCCAAAGCCATCACCACGGGCTGGTCTCTGACAGCAGAGAGAGAGAGAGAGAGAGACACAGTGAGATATATATATATATATAGAGAGAGAGAGAGAGAGAGAGAGAGAGAGAGAGAGAGAGAGAGAGAGAGAGAGAGAGAGAGAGAGAGAGGGAGAGAGAGAGAAGAGAGAGAGAGAGAGAGACAGAGATTTATATATATATATATATAGAGAGAGAGAGAGAGAGAGAGAGAGAGAGAGAGAGAGAGAGAGAGAGAGAGAGAGAGAGAGAGAGAGATAGAGGAGAGAGAGAGAGACAGAGATATATATATAGAGAGAGAGAGAGAGAGAGAGAGAGAGATATAGAGAGAGATAGAGAGAGAGAGAGAGAGAGAGAGAGAGAGACAGCGAGAGAGACAGCGAGAGAGACAGACAGAGATATAGACAGATAGAGAGAGAGACAGAGATACAGACAGACATAGAGACACATAGAGAGATAGACAGACAGATAGACAGACAGACGGAGAGAGAGAGAGATACATACAAACAGAGCAAGATACATATACAGTATGAGAGAGAGAGATAGGAGAGGGAGAGGGAGAGAGAGCGAGAGAGCGAGAGAGAGAGAGAGAGAGAGATGAGGATGATAAAGACGGGGTGTCTGGTGTGCACGGTGGCGTGCGGTGATGAGCCGTCGAACAGCCACTGGGACGGAATAGATCACGACGCCGTCTCTGCCGATAATGAACCAGTAACCAGGGCGGGGTCCCGGGGGCCGATAGGGGGCCACGATAGCAGTCAGCACTTTTTCCATCACTATTCTCTCACTGTTTTGGTTGTAGGAGGGGTGGATCTCCTCAAAGCCACCCACTCCCTGTGTCTCCCATCAGGGGGGAGCAGGAGAGGAGAGGAAGGGCTGAATTGGTTCAGTCAAGATGGTGATAAGATGAGGAAAGCTGTCGACTCTGCAGCTTCGCCGGACCCAGGCTCAGCTTAGCACTGCCCATGGGGCCCGATGAAGAGGGAGCCTGTCCCCACACACAGGTAGGTGTGTGTGTGTGTGTGTGTGTGTGTGTGTGTGTGTTTGGGGCAGGGGGTCCTAATCACTACACAAGCTCCAATGTACTCAAGCGAGCATCTAGTGAAAGAAATAGCTAGTTTGTGTGACTGTGAGTGTGTGTGAGTGTGTGTGTGTGTGTGTGTATGTGTGTATGTGCATGTGTGTGTAAGTGTGGGCGAGGGAGAGGGAGAGAGTGGTGCTCCAGGGACTGGCCGTCCAGCCAGAGGTCAAACCACATCTCCTGAGATCAATAAAGCTGCTTAATGTGTCTGGGGCCTAATGGGAGGATCCACTGCAGCTATTTACACAGTTAAACATACACACAGAGACACACACACACACACTGACCTAAATACATTACTTGATATTCAAAGCGCATGTACTTGAGCAGGTGAATTAGACACAGTTATGCATAGCATTGTGACCAGTATGAACAACACAATACCGTTTTTCCGAGACCATAAAAGTAATACTACACTCTTACTATCCAATAGTTATCTAGGTTAACACATTCCTGGCCAACCACGTATAAATACGTGATTGGGCGCCATCCTTAACTTTCAGTGCCAGCAGGGGGCGCACGATTTAGTGCTTGAATGCCCAGCATCCACTTCAATGTTAGCGTTAATAACGCCTAATTTATGTTTTCAACATTGTCGAAGCGGATTGTTTTTTTATCAGTTCATTTCCGTTTTATAGCATTTTGAAAAGCCCTCGTTTTCAAGGAAAATTAAAAGATTCCGTGATAAACGCCCTGTACTGGAATATTCTAGAACGTTGTAATTTTTCGGCCTATTTATGAATCGTTTTCAAATAAACGCTAGATTATCGATAGTATACTGTATGTGTACGTATGCACGCTATATAGGCGATCTGAAAAATCGATTCTCTGATTTCCTCAAAGCCATCGCCCACACACACACACACATAGGGCGAACGCTCAGAGCTCAGCGAATACAACTATGATTATCCAAAGACTTGTAAAATAGATTCCTTACCTCAGATCAGATGTTCTCCAAAAAGATCATTCCAATTCCTGATCGCCATTCCAAAAATCGATCGCTTTTATTGATCCAACGCTACATACTGTAAACACATATTCCACGCTATTCTGATGGTCCACAATGAATCCGATCGGCTCGGGGTACATGCCTGAGAAGTAAAATGTGGATTCCGGATTTTTCTTTTCTCATCCATTTTCATTGAGTCCATTCCAAAAGGGTGCATTACCATCTGGGAGACGATAAGGGGCGGTTTTTTCACATCTGAGCTCCTTATGGGGCTGGTTTACCAACGTTGATGAAATATGAATTCAGAGCGCTAATAAAAAAATTACACGCTAATTGTCGTGGTGGGCATTCAGGGGGCGGGCTGATAACACGTGTTATCACGTGGTGGGCTCTCAAAGTGTTAAAAGGTCAACCACGTATATATACGTGTTACCACTCGGTTTTGCTTTTATTCCATTTTAATATCCTACTCAATGTCACGGAGCTGTATTTTGGCTGGAAACGGCATATCGGCACTCCGAAAGTGCAGTACCGGCCAGATCCTGGTATTGGCGCTGTCTCGATAATGCAGTTTCCCCCGTTGCAGACCGGGTGTCACTTTTTTTTCATTCCGGGTTAGCTTTTCTGTTAGCCTGAAGCTATGACTTTACCAGATCGCCTGGAATACTTTTTGCAACGCCGAATTCAGTATGCAGTAAAGGAATATAGCATCAGCCAATAGACATATCGATCTACCAGATGGCACTCAAATAACTGGGAAATTCTTTTTGGAATCCAACCGGCCACAGGTAAGAGTGATTTGACGTACATTTCAGTCTGTTCTCATAGCGATCCACCCGGTCAGCGTATGATGTTGCAATAACGAATGCCGTTATTGGTAATCAATAATCAGAAATGACTTCCGCCCCCCCCTCCCCCCCATTCATGCATTCATGGTGGACCATGATACCGATCATATGCGTTTTGATTTTTAACTCTAGCTTGTGTAGGGCCGAAACGCCAATCGATTTAACGTTATTAGCTTAGCGCCCTATAACTAGCTTTGCAGACCATTCCGATATAAAGTTCATATTCACAACGCTATAAAATGGGAACGTATTGATGAATAAATAATTTCTTTATGGCATATTGAAGGGAAGGTTTATACTGTCAATTGACAATGGGCACATAGCAATATAAAATATAGATTTAGCTCTACAAACAACCTCATGCACAGTGAAAACTTGTAATGAAAAGCTGGCCTTATAGAGTGGGATTAGACGGGCCCCAATGGCCCTGAATGTGTTAATAGCTCTCCAGGCAGCTTGCCCCCACCCCTATTCATTTCTGTTCCGTTTATGTGAGAGCGGATCGGTGGGTTGTTTCATGTATTCTCTCATTCTTCACAGTTTTCAGCATCGCCATCATCATCATCACCACCACCACCACCATCGTTGCTGGGCTAGGTTAGGTCGGTGGTGTTTAAGGGGTTGTGTTTATAGGCAACAATGATACTGCCAGCTTGTCCCATTTCGTCTTTCAACTGCCTATGAGCTTGTGACACTGTATCCAGAAAGGTTTATATTAGCCTTCAAAGTCGGTACATTTGGAATGAAAAACGCCAAGCCCCTTGCCCCGTTTCTTTACACGTGTCTTTGTAACAAGGATAATGAGCTAGCTAAACAGCTTTGTGTTCATAGATGTATTACTTATTTGGTTTGGGAATGTCCACGCTAGCTAGCATCTTTATAACTAAGTTTAGCTAAAGGAAATAAAGGGAGAATGGCATAAGTGGGCGGGGCATGTAAGGTGAATAACTTTTTAAATGTATTGTTATTTTATGTATTGTTTATATACACAGTATACTGTATAAACTGCCAACATGTTGTTGTCGTGACATTTTGGCTTTTTATCTGCTGGCTACAAGACAACTTGCCCTCTGGGATAATAAAGATTTACTCTAATCTTCTTTACAATCAGTGTCCTTGTAGGAAGGTCATCACAAACAGCCAAGCTGCAAAGTAAAGAAATCGATCCATCTTCGAAAACCGATGATCACAGAAATACATTTCTTTCATCTCTATTGTGGGTTAGGGTGGGACGTCTCCACTGAGGATAAGATTACAGTTAAGGTAACAGTTTCTACACTCCGTTTTAGGTGAAAATTATGGCGAGTCCCGGCATTGCCACTTGCCCAACAAGTGACGACCCAGGAGGAATCTTACCAATGAGGGCCTCAAAGCAGTTGGCCATGGCGTGTCGCAGGTCCGATTCCCGACACAGATCCGGCCCGTGGGCATAGAGCATGAAGCGATCCAGCTCCAGTTTCTGTTGACAGACACATGTACACATCAGTCAGAGCACGTTGCTAGTAGGGATGGGCAAAACTCACTCAATAGACCTATCTCAAACCCTGCCCTCTTTTCTTGATCCTCCAATCACAACTGTCGCTTACCTTGGACAAACTTTGTTTGTCCGAGGTAAGCGACAGTTGTGATTGGAGGATCAAGAAAAGAGGGCAGGGTTTGAGATAGGTCCATTGCTATTGGATAGTCACTGGGAACTATTTGAACACTAATTGTGGGTGTTGTAGTTCTTCAAACTGGTCTTGGTCTCAAGATTGGTCTTAAAATCACAAACGTGTTGTCATGGTCTCATCTTGGTCTCAGAAACTCTTGGTCTTAAAATAATTATCATTTTCATATAATTAAATGTCTATTTTGTGACTCTCTATCGCCAGTTGATAGTACTTCTATCTCTACCCAGTTGGTGACTGTGGTAGGCAAGTGCTTTTACCTCCACACTACTACCCAGACACCCGATATTGCACATTTTACACATTTTACTTCAATTTAGAGTTGGTTAAAAAGCTGGAAAAGGACCTAGAAAGATTGCCTCGACCCTCAATGGAGAAAGGTTCCATTTGGTGGCACTGACAGATGTGGCCATGTGTTGTCCAGCTGTGGCGCCACACGGTAAGATGGCAAGAGGGGGGTGTGCACGTGTGTACACACACACACGATAATCTCATGAAAAATTATGGAAAAATCCCAGTGGTGACCTTCATTCTCTCTGAATGTAAAAGTGAAAAGGCAGGCTTCTCGCTTGCAAACCTAGTGGACTATTGTAACGGGATGGGAAATACTCAAACCAATAAACCAAAGATATCTGGAGTGGGACCTCGGTAACAAAAATAAATCCCAGAGGGATTCATTCATTATCTCTGGATGGAAAAGTGGAAAAGGCAGGCTTCTCGCTAGCAAACCTTGCAGTACACCATTAGCATTAAAAGCAAAAAAGAGACTAATCTCCCCCCGAGACCTAAAGGACATTCTCATAGCATAATATCATGCCTAGTCAGTTGCATTTTATGCAAATCTTCATTCTGGTAAGTGCACTGTGGCAGGTCAGTCAAACTTTCTCTGTTGGTTTCCTGAGTCATGCCAAAAGTATCCCAGCTCCGTGTTATTGGCTCCATAGTGCAGGAGAACACCAGGCAGAACACAGTGAGGGTGCTATTTAATTATAGCTTGTGACTGTTGGTGGTCTCCCACCCCCCACGCTCTCGCACACAAATTAAATCACAAATCATGAAACCTCCAACTCGGAGGGAACTCGCTTGACTTTTAAGCTTACCAAGTGAGGTGGCGGCGTGAGTCGCTGAAGATATTTCTCGAGAGATAATTGCACAACAGTGTTCTCCAGCAGACGGGGCTTCCGAGGAGCCCTGGTAAACAACTCGACAGCGGCCAGCACTATATCGCACTCACTTTACCACGAGCGGGAAATTGAAACAAGCCAAACGGCTATGCAACACTAATGCAGATTCAGGCAGCTGCATATTTGTATTCAGCGGGGAGCAACATGAAAGATTAAAAGTTTTTAATTGCTTTCTCCACATCGCGGGACGATTATTGTTGTGTTCTTTTACGAGCTTGCCAGCGAGCGGTGGCTCAGCTCTGCGTCGCTGCCAGTGAGAGGGAGAGACGGGGAATACAAGGGGAGCGACGATAAGGGGAGCTGGAAGTATGTTTTAGGAAGACCTCCAGGGGTCCCCGGGGATCCCAATGGCAGCGGTCTAGACCTCCGCAACAACAACCTTTTAACTCCAATTACAAACATGAGGAGGCCGGAGGAGAGGGAAGGGAGAGGAGCGCGGCAAAATCACTGTCCTCCCCTGTGTACCCTTAGAGAGGAAAGATGAGAAAGGGAGACGGAAAACAATAATGCCGCCTCGAACGTGTCAGTGCCGAGACCTTTCAATACGTGAACCTGCAGAGTTGAGACTTGTTAAAAGAGAGTTGGGAGAAGCAGGCGGATTTACCTTGGCGAGCATGGCCAGGTGCTGGTTCTGCACGATGGCTGTTCTGTAGGTGGCCAGGCCGCCCTCCTCTAGGCTGGGGAACAGGTAATACAGGTGGACACTGTGGACACAATGGCACAAAATGGAGATGAGAATGCCTACAGAGAATAGCCTGGCAGATCAAAGATGGCGGCAGGTGCTGGCAGTAATCGCACAGCTGGGTTCCAGGCGAGCCGATTCCATTTTCATTACGGTCCACTGTCTCCCGAAACCGCTGCGTATCATTTGATTTAATTTGAATTAAAAACAGTCCATTCAATTCAGTCATTTTCTAATCAATGCAAAGTGAGAAAAGCAGGTGGCGTTCTGTTTTCCAAATGCACACAGGGAACCATTCATCAGTGCACTGTGATCTTACTGCAAAAAACAAAGCACTTGGAATTAATAAATACCACTTAGTGCAATGATAAATAATTAGACTGGGGACACTTGGTGGTTGGTGAAAGTGTCACTCATGGCGACGGGCTGGTTGTGTAATACAGAGTTATGCAGCTGGAAGCAAAGCTATGGAGAAGCCATTTGTTTTATTGGATTATATTTGTATTTAATGGGACATGTTTATTCATATGTGACATATGAGTAAGATGAGAATTGTTTTCTGTGTTTAGGTGCAGAAACCAGTTTACACAAGAATTGTTGAATTTATTCACAGATTTGTTTGTCAACTAGGGTTTGAACAATGTGTTTTTTGTCAGGGCCAATACTGATTATTAATAAATCAAGAGGCTGATGGTTGATATTTGGGGCCGATATGCAATTGCACATTGTGAATATTTAAATAATGTAGGCTAATAAAAGGCTTCCCTGTTTAAGCAAAGGCTATGTGGATAATTGTGATGCAATAATGTAAAAACAAAAATGCATGCTGTTTACTAGAGCCAGACATAATTTAATATCATGGTTTGCATATATCCACTGTGAGTGGTTCTAGCATTGAGAGTCACCGAGTATAAATATCTTGGCATTTGGCTCGATGAGAATTTAACATTTAAATACCATATAGACAACCTTGCCAGCAAGCTGCGACAGAAAATTGGCTTCTTGTACAGCTTTCCTATGATTAGTAGGAAAGGTTTTGGACTATGGTGATGTGATTTATAGACATGCTGATGCTTATACTCTTCAACCACTTGACTCTTACTGATGGCAGGTATGATACTCACCATCGTCTCCTGTCTAATAAGACGGAACGTCCCGGCTGATACTGACACCACTATCTGTATTGTTTTTTTTGTGCTCATGTACTCGTACAACTACTACATGCTACCACTCGGTGCCCTGTTTGTTGAGGAAAACCCAACATTGATCATTTTAGTATTTAATTATAATTCTTTTACAAATGTTATGTTTCTAACTTTAAATCTCAGCAACAGCGTCATGTTGTATATTTAATTTGTTAGTAAGAAAGTGAAGAACATCTGATGAAAATAAAACATGTTTTCAAAGTCATTGTTAGAACTGTAATGGTATTATTACGGTAAGTAGTCATATCGGTACTCTGTATCGGTAAGTACCCAAATGTAAGTACTTGAAGAAAGAAGTGTGTATCGGGAGTCAGGGCATCCAGTCACTGCTGGCTGCATACATTGAACTGAGACATGCTTTGACATCAGTGGTGGACATGGTTAGGATTCTAAAGTGATTTCAGATGTAGAAAGGAATTATTGTGTCTCTTCATAAAGCTTTATTTCCCCCGTTGGACTTTTGTAGTAGAACACTGAAATGTAACTCACATTGTAGCCAACAAGTGTCTGCATATGGGGCCAAGTGTTTGCCGGCGATTTACAGGCACAAATTGCAGCTCAAAGTTATTTTCTTTGGTTACTAGGGACAGTAATGGTGCAGAAACCATGTAATGTAATGTAATGTAAATGTAATGTGTAGACAAGAGTAAAAGTCTCTTCCATCACACTGTAAAAGCAACTTTAGCTTTCCATTTGGTGCTTGTTATTAACTACTGCCAGAATCAGTTATGCACCAGCTACATTCAAATAGCACTAACTGCGAAGGGAGGCAGAGTGTCCAGAGAAATTCCCATCTCTCTTGTCATTAAAGCTTAATACCCCCTTAATTACTGCCAGTCTTTTATGCACCCACTATATGAGATATCACTGGCCGAAGCTAGCCGCAACACTTTGGGATTCAAAGGTGATTTGAGAGGCAGAGCATCCAGATAAATCTCTGTCTCTCACTCTGTAAAACCTTATGAAGTTAACCTTACGAGTGAGACGGCAACAGTGCCATGCTTAGAGCCATGCAAAAAAAAAATAAAAAAAATAAAATATTTGATGACTATTATAAAATTTACCATATTCGTGACAGTCTATCCTGAAATACACCTCCAAGGCAGCCCATCTTCAGATACACAGTTGGCATCCCACCGATGGAACTCAATACCTCAACCAATTAGAGTCTACTTCACTCATTCAAGTGCAGGGTTAACACTTTCAGCATCACGCTTAACTCTTTCTCTGCCGACAACGATTAAACCCGTTATTGGCCGCCAATCGCTGAACGCCAACAACGACTATACTAGTTATTTGATCGTTATTTCTTTTATTCATTATTTCCATTCATTATCCATACAGGGAGCCTGGTGTTATCATTGGGAATGGGTCTGAGATCGCAAAAGTCCAATACCGCCGCCTGGTAGGTTGCGGCCGGTATTGCACATCCTTTGAAACTGTGTATTGGGCGATTATATTGGTCCGGGCGAACTTTTCTAGTAACCTGAACCTAGGGCTTCACCCGATCACATTGAATAGTTTTCGGGACCCCCGATTCATAGCTGTGGTGGGTTATGTCGTGGGCCAAATGGACATACGATCTACCAGGTGGCAATCAAATAATTGGAATATTCTTTTTGGAATCCCACCGGCCACAGGTAAGAGCAATTCAACGTCAATTTCAGCTCGATTGTGCCTTGTTTTCATAGCCATCGCCCTGATCAGCGTATGTTGTTGTACCAACGAATGCCGTTATTGACAATCAATTAATCAGAAACGACCCCCCCCCCCCTTTCATGCATTCATGATGGAACATAATACCGATCATATGCATTTGAATGTTTTATTGTAGCGTGTGTAGGGAAGAAATGCCAATGGATTAAGTATAATACACGTCACAGGCTATTTATTACTAGCCTCCCAGGAATTACCCTAAACCGCTCTAAAACCATACTTATATTCACCACGGTATAAAACGGGAATGTATGGATGGAAAAAAAATTTCATTTTCACTTCTTGAACGATAGATACTCGATGTCAAATGGGCCATAGTATTGCATCCATAGCTACAGTATAATATAGAATATAGTTATAGCCCTGCAAACAAGGTGACCGACTCCATTGGTTTAATGCGTGGCAGCGCATAGCCATATCCCAGAAACAGCATGGCAGCCAATGAGTTAATCCACATATGCGCTGCCTGTGGCCACGGTGTTTAATGCTGTTTGCAGAGCTATATCTATATTCTATATTATAGCTATGGAGACAATACTATGGCTCATTTGACAGTCACTATCTCTCGTCCAACATGTAAAAACATGTATACGTTCGCGTGTTATTCCGTGGTGAATATTGTATAGTTTCAGAGTGATCCGGGCAAATTCCTGGAAGCCGAGTTATGGAGCGCTATGTGCATTTTGCTAAAGTCGTTTGCGTTGCTCGCCTGGACACGATACTATTTCCAAATCAAAAGGTATATAATAGGTATTATCTTTCATCATGAAGGCATCAAAGGGGGGGGGGGGGGGGGGGTCGTTTTGTGATGCTCTGATCGTCAGCAACGGCATACGTTTTGGAGTATGTGACATATGATTGTTGCAATTGATGTGAAATCATTTTAGGATCAAAATAGGATTGACGTCATATAGTCCTTACCTTTGCTAGGAGGTATTCCAAAATGAATATTCCAATTGTCTGATCGCGATTTCCAGTATTGATGTCCATCGGGTCCCTGACATGAAATGGGACAAACTATGCATCAAGTGTGCTGGACGCGTTCCAAGTGGCTCGAATGAAGCATTTCACTTGCCCGGGTCCCATTCTCCGCCCGGACCATATAAAATGTAACACACAGTGTGAAATAAGGTTTCAAAGGGTAGGCGATACTGCCACCTAGCAGGATTCGGCCGGCATTGCAATCTCGAGGTCTCAGAATGAGTCCCAATGATACACAGAGGTCCGTGAGACTGTATAGAATATTAAAATCGAATAAAAGAAAAAACTATGAAAACCTGAGTATAGTTAGGTTCTGGCGCTCAACCGCTGGCGAGATAACCAGACTATAGTCGTGATTGGCGCTGAATGTGTTAAGGAATGGCTAATTGAACATCAGCATTGTCAACACTGGTGTGTGTGTGTGTGTGTGTGTGTGTGTGTGTGCGTGCGTGCGTGCGTGTGTGTGTGTGTGTCTATGCCTGGGTCTTCTAATATGTCATGATGTGCTCTGTCCTTGTGTCCATGACTCTATTGTGCCCTGTATCCCTATCTTATGTTCTACTATTATGTGCTTTTGTTTTTATTCTAATGTTATTTATCTCGCTTTTATTCGGTTTGTATTGCTAACCCTTTTTTACACAGGATTTTAGCCTGTACCTTCTGGCAGGGGGACTGCCAATGGAAAATAGCCCTTTGGCAAAAAGTGGGTGAATTTACGTTTTTAATATTTTTTTTTTTGTCCACTTTTTTCTCCTTTTTCTCCCATCCCAATTTCGTGTTTCCAATTCTCCCCTCCCCTGTCTTGAATGTTGCTCGACTATGCCCCCCACTGGTCGGTTGTAGGGAGGATAGAAGCCTTGCATCACGTGTCCGCTCCGGTATACGAGGAGGCAGCCTGTCACATCTTTTCACCTGCCAGCGCGGACTCTGTGGCGAGGTGTAACGCATGGGAGGCTCACACTACCCCCGCTACTTCCTGTCTCTGCTGTGCAGGCGTCCCCCAACCGACCTGTAGGAGTCGCTGTCCACAACATCCAAATCCCCACCCATCGACTTCCACCCGCTGGCTCTGCCAATTGAGCCAGTATGACAGCCGGCCCAAGCCGGAGGCAATGCTGACACGCAGATTCGAGACCGGAGTCTCTTGCATTGGTGACGAGCGCAATCTCCGCTGCGTCACCCAGCCGCCCTCTTTTAAAATGTTTATTAATGCACGCTGTCCTCCTTGAACAAATAAAGTAAACCTCAAGTGCTGGTGGTCTCACTTTACTCTGTACATTGTTGCTTTAAATAAGCAAAGTGGAAATGATTGATTGATTGATAGATGATACATGCTTCTCATTTTAGGCTTCGGCCTCCTGCCACTTCCAAGGCTGTACAGGCAAGAACGCAGACTACCAATCAGCTATTCACAAGTTGTTCCATATATGGTGAACAGTGGGTGGGTTTATGCTAATGTAGGTTAATGTGTGTAGATGACAGCAAACATACACATATTTCCCAATCCCCTGATGTCCGCAAGGTGGATAATTATGAAGTATGTTTTTTTTTATTGCAGCTGCATTTTTACTAACAAATAATATGAACAACATATTGATAAATGAGGCCCAGTGTGCATAGTGTGTCTCCATGCAGTGTATGTGTTAATGATGCAACTGTATGCAATTTCACAGTACAGCATCTACCAAAATACCATGGTAAACAATATTTTAATATATACATTCCCCTTTTAATTAAACATACTAGTTTAATAATGTATATTAAATTACAATGTATACTGTTGCAGTTCAATATTGCTAGTGATAAATCTTAGGGCAAAATGATACAGAGTCCAGAGGCTTTAGAGTGGAAGCAGCAGCATGTCTACAAACTGCATCTATGTAATCCAGAAAAACAGCTTTAATGACCTTCTTTTTTTTTTACATAGCCAACCTTTTGACGGAGTTTACTTGCAAGGCTACAACACATTTAAATGTACATTTCTCATCAAGCCAGATGTCAAGATATTTATATTCTTTAACTCTCTATATCAGATCCATTCCATTGAGTGGATATATGCAAATCATCACATGTTTGTGTGTGTGTGTGTGTGTGTGTGTGTGTGTGTGTGTGTGTGTGTGTGTGTGTGTGTGTGTGTGTGTGTGTGTGTGTGTGTGTGTGTTCATGGAGCGCTTGCTGTCATGCACTTGTCCTAATAAACTAACCTACACTGAAGGATGAACATTGTTACTCAGCTGATAGAGTTGTACCCTTCCTGATGACTTGTCGTACAGAACTTGTAAGTCGCTTTGGATAAAAGCGTCAGCTAAATGACTAAATGTAAAATGTAAATGCTTGCAGCGTATGCGTATATATGTAGAGAGGAAGGCCGTGTGGACTGAGAGGAGTGGAATAAATGGCAGACAAAGAAGACGACCTTGAAGAACGTATTTCATAATGCAGTGAGTTGTGTACCAAAATAAAAAACCTCAACTGTGCCTGGCACATCAAAAGGCATTAGGCAGCGATGGAAACCTCACCACTTGGCAGTAAGCTATGAAACGCATTCATAATCAGTCCCACTTGCCCTTTTCCTTCTGTGTTTTACAGTAGCTCTCTTCTTTTGGGGAGGGGGGTGGGGGTTGTGTTGGCTGGACGGCAGAGGCAGAGGGAGAGAGCCTGTGAGAGCAGCACGGGGCTGGAGAGACATGAGGGCGGTTAGGCTGGATCTGCTGTACCAGTTTAACTGGACAAGAAGCTGATCAATTATTCAGAGGCACAAGGAGCTCCGGAGCGTGGGCCGAGCGGGTCCCACTGGACACTCATCATCAGAAGAGCAACGCGGGGATGGAGAGCCGGGTGAAGGGAGGGATTGCCCAGAGAAACACGAGCCCACCATCTCCTTCCTAATCTCCGCTCCGCCTCCGTGAGGGGTCAAGGCGGCTCCTGTGTACCCTGCCGTCATTTACCATTACTGTCCAATTATGTTCTTGACCATTTTATATGCCAGGAGCTGCTGGCACGGTAGTGGCTGGCTGTTTGTGGAGGGCTGGTGGGGAGGCTAGCTGGCTGTTTGTGGAGGGCTGGTGGGAAGGCTGTTTGTGGAGGGCTGGTGGGGAGGCTGGCTGGCTGTTTGTGGAGGGCTGGTGGGGAGGCTGGCTGGCTGTTTGTGGAGGGCTGGTGGGGAGGCTGGCTGGCTGTTTGTGGAGGGCTGGTGGGGAGGCTGGCTGGCTGTTTGTGGAGGGCTGGTGGGGAGGCTGGCTGGCTGTTTGTGGAGGGCTGGTGGGGAGGCTGGCTGGCTGTTTGTGGAGGGCTGGTGGGGAGGCTGGCTGGCTGTTTGTGGAGGGCTGGTGGGGAGGCTGGCTGCTTGTTATCGGGAGTGTGGATGAAGAACAAAACAAAAGTAGAAAGGTGTGCTCAGTAGAGCCCTAATCTCCACCAGGCGGAAGCCACACATTTATTTTCTAGTCGCCTACACTCTATTAGTTAGTCATTACTCCCTTTCCCTTTACTCCCATTGCATGTGGTGTATTTTTTCCTATTGCTAGGTTTTAGTGAGTTTTTCCTTACCTTCGCTCGGGTATGTCTGAGAGTGTTGCATTTATTTAAAAAATGTTGGACTTCATGGTGTTTTTGTTTTGTTCTTGATTTATTGTGATGTTTCTTCTTGACTTGTTTAACCCTTTGGTTGCCGTTCACGAGAATTCTCGTTTCTGTGGCCCAGCGGTTGAGTGCCGGAAACGAAGATTCTCGTTTCTGTGTCGTTTTTCCTTTTTTCCGATATTAATATCCTATTCCATGTCACAGAGCTGTATTTTGCATGGAAAAGGCATATTGGGACTCCGAAGGTGCAGTACCAGCCAGATACTGGTAGTGGAGCTGTCTCGAGAATGCAATAACCCCTGTTGCAGACCTGGTGTCACACTGAAAACTCACACTGACTTTTCTGTTAGCCTGAAGCGAGGGCTTCACCAGATCACATGGAATACTTTTTGGGACGCCGGATTCATTATGCTGTATAAGGTTATGACGTGTGCCAAATGGACTTATGATCTACCAGATGGCAATCAAATAATTGGAAAATTCTTTTTGGAATCCAGCCGGCCAAAGGTAAGAGTAATTTGATGTCAATTTCAGCTTGATCGTGGAAGGATTTCATAGCCATACCCCAGATAACGTGTATGTTGTGGTAATAACGAATGCCGTTATTGGCAATCAATTAATCACAAACGACCCCCCCCCCCCCCCCACACCCCCCTTTCACGCATTCATGATGGAACATAATACCGATCATATGCATTTGGATTTTTAACTGTAGCGTGTGTAGGGACGAAACGTCAATGGATTTAACGTTATTAGCATTGCGCCTTATAAATAGCCTCACAGGAATTATACCATATCATTCCGATATAACACCCATATTCACCACGATATAAAACGGGAACGTATCGATGGATTTTTTTTTTATTTATGGCAAAGCCTTGGATGAAGCCAAAATGTTGCAGATAACCTAAATAACTACCTGAAAAGGTACCCAACAGAGCTCTCTTGTAAACAACTCGCTATTGTTTATGTTCACATTTCCACCCAAAAGTTTTCTGTTCAAATGTTCTCACATAACCTTTGCAAAGTCCATCTTCCCTTTTTTTCTTTGCTCTCGCGGATCCCATCCGCGTTAAAGTTACACTTTCGGTTTTGCCAAAGTTATAATGAGTCCGACCTCCTTTGATTGACAGGCAGTCGGCGTGTTTAAGATTTAGAGGAAGATCATATAGACCAATTAAATTTAAGCACATGGGCACGTTTACGCGGCTGGAAGAACACACGATACACAATTTCCAGGGACCTCTTTTTGTGGCTTGTTATACAGTATAAATCCTTGTATATCTTCCTGTACATTCCTACACATTCCAAATTGCATTGTACATTCTTACTGTATATTTTTGGACTGTATATTTTAGATTGTATATACATATTTTAGAATGTATATCACTGACTGTGTATTCGTATTTTAAATGTTTTACTAGCTGAATGTTCATTGTGAGTGATCTGTGGTGCTGAATTTCCCTCGGGATCAAGTACTTCTGTTCTATTCTATTAGCTTAGTTGCTAACGTTTGCCGCTATAGACCCCTAACAGAATGAGGATCTGAAGATGGCAACACTGGAAGTATTGGAGATGTGTCGTGACTCGTGACTGATTTTGTTTTCAACCATTGATACATTAAAACATGCATTTACATAGTTGTTGGGTCTGTTGAGGATGCTATTATAGGCAATGTACATCTAATATAACAAGTGAAATGTTAAGTGTAAATGCAACAAAATGGGGCAAAATGGCGAAAGGATTGGCGGAGGCCTGCTCTCCACTGACTCGTCTTTCTCTATTTATTCTTGAAACAAGTGTGTGTGCACATGTGTGTGTGTGTGTGTGTGTGCGTGTGCGTGTGTGTGTGTGTGACTTGTGAGGAGAGAAGCATCTAGTGTCCCTTCATATGCTGAGGCAGGCGTATGCGCGTGTGTGTGCACAATACCCCATAGTAACTAATGAGCAAGCTTCTGCATCTCTCCCCATGTTGCAATTTCCATTCAGAGGAGGCGGCGGTGGCGGTAGACAGGTAAGGTGGGTAGTGAATGAGGTTAATAATAGCTCCATATAATTAGCACTGTGTCTAGCTAAGTGCTGGGCACTGCGGTCCACTCTCACCCGGGAGTCAATAATGCAGTGCGCATTACAGACAGCTATTCCAGACAGCTAATTGCGAGTTGTCATGGAGAATTTCAGGACCGTAAAAAAAAAAAAAAAAAAAAAAAGGGTAAAAACTAAAATTACATCCCAGTTCCAATTACCAGCAAATCACCGCCTTGAATGGGGATTGACTGTGGGCGAGAGAAGGGGGTCGAGATAGAGACAAGACAGATACAGCGGGGGGAGGAATTGAGCGAGAGCGAGAGAAAGAGAGAGAGAGAGAGAGAGAGTGTGGACGGTGTTGAAGTCAGGTTCGATTAGCGGCTGCGTCCATCAAAGATGCGTGAGCAACACGACCTCACCTGGTGAGCAACACGACCTCACCTGGTGAGCAACACGACCTCACCTGGTGAGCAACACGACCTCACCTGGTGAGCAACACGACCTCACCTGGTGAGCAACACGACCTCACCTGGTGAGCAACACGACCTCACCTGGTGAGCAACACGACCTCACCTGGTGAGCAACACGACCTCACCTGGTGAGCAACACGACCTCACCTGGTGAGCAACACGACCTCACCTGGTGAGCAACACGACCTCACCTGGTGAGGAACTCGACCTCACCTGGTGAGCAACACGACCTCACCTGGTGAGGAACTCGACGACTGCGTCGCCCAGGAACTCCAGTCGCTCGTTGTGATTGATCCTGACGGTGGGAGAGAGACAGGAGGTGGAGATGTGAAGGAGGGAGGGAGGGATGGATGGAGGGGAGAGAGAGATAGTTAGAGGAGAGAGACACACACAAATGCAAACATGTACACACACACACGCGTGTACGCAGCTGCTCGGCTAATCAACGCTCAGAGGATAACAGCGGTATACATTCAATAATAAGTGGTCTTTGCCCTTAAAATGGGCTCACTTCATCTCCCCTGAGAAACCCTTTCCTGTCACAGTTAGAGCTCATTCCCTTTGTCAGCAGGCATGCGGGGCGGATTAATCATGCGAGTCGTCCCTTTGATTGTGCCTGTGGTCAGTGATAGCAGCCACAGACACGGGGGCTTCAGGACCTTACCTGGAGGGGGAGGGGTCCTCCTGGCCCAGTCGAGACATGATGTTGATCAACGTGTTGATACCTGAGAGAGAGAGAGAGAGAGAGAGAGAGAGAGAGGTAGAGAGAGAGAGAGAGAGAGAGAGAGAGGTAGAGAGAGGTAGAGAGAGAGGTGGAGGGAGAGAGAGGGAGATATATAGGGATAGAGAGGGAGAGAGGGAGAGAGAGAGAGAGAGAGAGAGAGAGAGAGAGAGAGAGAGAGAGAGAGAGAGAGAGAGAGAAAAAAATATGTCAATTCATGTCACAAGAAAAGGGACAACCAGTAGGACACATATACTGTATATACATGTACCATGTTTTACTCACCGCACCATCTCCTTTATTTCTTTGATCTTGTTCTGTTGATATTGTTGTTGTATTGTATAATGTTGTTTGCTGTTTATGTCATAATTGTGCTTTGTCAACATTTGTGAAATTTCATGCCAATAAAGCTTTTTGAATTGAGAGAGAGAGAGAGAGAGAGAGAGAGAGAGAGAGAGAGAGAGAGAGAGAGAGAGAGAGAGAGAGAGAGAGAGAGAGAGAAGAGAGAGAGAGGGAGAGAGGGGTGGAGAGAGAGATAAAGAGAGAGAGGGAGGGGAGAGGAGAGAGAGACCATCAAACACAGAGGGAAGCACTTCTTCTTGCACGACACAAACCATTAAGTTAGAACATTATACTTCTACAAAATGTAGTTAATGTAATAACGATTTTCTAAAATCTTACCATAAATGATCAAATACAATAACGGGAAATAAATGAGTGTGCCACATCATCCAGGAGATTTGTATCATACTTTATAGATACAATCCAAAGGCTGCTTTACTTAACATTACAAATGTAAAAACAATTATATTACCATAACATAAAAGTCATACGGTGAGACTGATCTTAAGATGTCACCTACTGTCCATGTATCAAAGGCTGAGAAATATATTAAATTAAATAAATTAGTATGTAAACAAAGTAATTTGTTATGTAACATCCTTTCAACTGGGGGCGTGCTATTGCAACCACAGACTGGGCCACAGTGACAGCCTGAAAAATAACCAGAATTAATTGCACAACTTTGATATGTCTCGACGACATTGAAAATGAGGGTGACCTCAATTGTCTTTTGAGTATAAATAAAGGTTGATGATGATGATGATAGTGATTTGTGTGAATGAATTATTTGTTATTTGCTTTAATGAACTGTACTTCTACAACTACTTGTTGTAGTTGTAATATTATTGCTATTACTGATCATTAATGTTATAACATATAGCCTATACTGTATGTTGAATCTATTTTGGCATTAAGTACTTTGGAATTTCATGCCAAAAAATGCATTTGAATTTGTGTTCAGTCACATACTTTTCGAATATTTCAAATATTTTGGAAATGATGCCTTATTAAACATTATGGTTTAAGTTGTAAGTGATGTGATAAAACCACCCAGCACAAAGTCCACTTTTAGAGCAGGAAGAATTTGTTCTTGAAATGGATCAATGAGGATAGTAGTGCTTCACTCTATCTATGGCATAATATTGAATGTGCAATGTTGAAATAAAAAAAAATATTATTAATTTATAGAAGAAAGGAAATATAAAATGGTCTCAACAGCTTCAAACTGATAACGTCACTTCATTTACATTTGTCATTTAGTGACACTTTTATCCAAAGTGACTTACAAGTTCTGTATAACAAGTCAGCCGGAAGGGTACAACTCTGGCAGCTAAGGGTAAGTGATATTGTTCGTCAAACAGTGAGTGCTACAGACTTGAGTGCATATTAGCATAGTAGATAATAATATAGGTGAAGTAGATTCCGTAGTAGCAGAGTGCATACTAGTGAAAGACAGTACAAAGGTTAATGTTTTTTTTTCATTTCAGATAATGATTGAATAAATGTGTTTTTAGTCAATGGCATATAATTGGGTGGGAAGTTTGTTCCACCATTGTGAAGCAAGCATTAACTCATTCACTGCCAACAATGAGTATACTCGTTATTTGATCGTTATTTCTTTTATTAGATATTTCTATTCATTACAGGCACACGGACTCGGGGTTAACATGGGGAATCCTCATGAGAATGTAAATGTGCAATACCGGCCGCATCACGCTAGACGGCGGTACCAAGCACCCTTTATACCCTTCTATCTTTCTCTGCGGGATGGCCACAGGTCTCCGGTTTCATGTTTCCTTGTCGGGCGAGGGCAGCCGTTCTGCCAGTTCCATCGAAGCGCGTCAAATATCTCCGATCCATATGTTGTGGTGGATTATGCCGTCGACCAAATGGACATTGGATATACCAGATGGCGATCAAACAATTGGAATATTATTTTTGGAATACTCCCGATCACAGGTAAGGATGTTTTGAGGTCAATTTTAGCTTGATCATGCAATGCTTTCATACCGATCGGGCTGGTTTTTTGTGTTCAATGCGAATGCCGTTACTGACAATCAAATAATCAGAAACGCCCCCCCTTTCATGCATTCATGATGGAACATAATAGCTATGATATAGATTTGATTTCGGGATAATAGCGTATACAGGCAAGCCATGGCAACGTCTATAGTGGAATCGACGTATAGGGCTTTAACTCAGGATTTCATGAATTACCCTAGACCGCTCTAAACCCATACTTATATTCACCACGGTATAACACAGGAACATATGGATGGAAAAATTTATGACCACAGGGCCATGGCTAATCCCTGGCACTGAATGAGTTAAAGGGAAACTATAATTTCAGAATTCATACATGTTGCTCTGGTCTAAGACAGTACTAAAATGGTAGTGAAAAAGCAGCAACTCTCTCCCAAATCCAAAAACCCAAGTCGAGTCATCAAGTATAAAGTCTGAAGCTGCTCCATAGTCAATGAATTGTGAGAAATGTTATAGATGACAAGATTTTATATAGATGACACAGAGCACCATGGGGAATGTTCTGAACTCATAGAATCAGTTGTATATACAAAAGAAAACAAACATTCCCATTAATTGTCAACGGAGCAGCTCCAGACTTTACACTTGATGACGTCACATGTTCGATTCTCACTTCTCTGGTCGCTGGCTTTGGGAGAGAGAGTAGCTCATGTTCACATTATTGATAGAAGTGTCCCGTGGAAATAGCATATTCAAATGTTTTATTTGAGCGCTGTTCCCCTTTGACCAATGAGCGCTCAGCATGCAGAGGATGTGCGTTTGATTTACCCAGCGGGGCAGCATAGAGTTCCAATTACGCGGAGCAGAAAAAAGATAGAATGTCCTACTTCCTTGACTTTTCCTAGAAATGTCTTCTTCTGACATCTGCATTCAAATTTCAAAATAACAAGCAGACAAAAAAAAGTTCCCAGACAGCAGTGGATGTTCTAATTACATGTGAACAGACAGCGTCAAGCCCATAGATGAAATGGACTGGATTTATGTAGCGCTTTTATCCAAAACGCATTACACTTACAGATTCACACACCGACGGCAGAGGCGACCATCACCGGGAGCAGTTAGGGAGTTAAGTGTCTCAAGGTCGCCTAAATGTCTCACCTTCATTACTTTACAACTGCAGGATTAGTTCAACTTCAACGCTAATATTTTTTGGGTCCACAATGCGGGAGATCGGAGTTCTGTTCTCGGTTATTTGTGTTTGTGCAACATGTGTGGCACCGGAGTACAATGAGATGTTATTTTCTGTGTCTCACACATCCCAGTCGCACCATCGGCTCATTCATCTGAATATCGGCGAGGAAAGGGACCTAATATGAGCTGACACAAAGGAACGTGCCCCATAGCAGTCAATTCTAGACAGCGTGCCTTCGTTTATTCGGTGGAAATGACTAGAATTGAACTGTTGTATTTGATTATGAATTGAACTGTTGTATTTGATTATGATCGACAGGTTTAGAATTGAGCGCTGTCAATGTGCGGTCCCTCTAATGCCGTTCCGGTGGATGTCTCTCGCCCACTCTCCACTCACCCCCGGCCCGTATTTGTGACGCTCCCAGCTCCTTCTGATGCAACAAAGATTGACAATTCAAATGATATTGTTTTCTAATTATATCGTTTTTCCTTTGTGATGTGCATAACGTTATAATTTGACATATAGTAATAATAAAAGGGTATACTACCCAAGGAGTTGAACTCTGATCGCCCTGAGGTTTAAAATGTAACCCCTTAGCTGACCGCTCTACTTGTATAAAATCTGGTGATGGACACTTTATCTGTGTGAGGCGGGATAAAGGGAACATAGCTTATCATTGGGGAGACAGTGGCTCTGGAGGTAGAGTAGTCGTCTGGTAATCTGGAGGTTCCCGGTTTGATTCCCACTCTTCCTGGGTAGCGTGTCAAAGTGTCCTTGAGCAATACACTTAACCCCTAATCACTCCCGATGAGCAGGTTGGCACCTTGCATGGTTGCCTCTGCCACCGGTGTGTGAATGTGTGAGTGAATGGGTAAAATGTGAGGAACAAATTGTAAAAGCGCTATATAAATGCAGCCATTTACCATTTATCAGGCAAAATGCGTAGCAAACAAAACCTTTGTTCAGCTCCATTTCAACATGATTACTAAAGGCTGCAACCACGGGTACAGGGAAGCAAACAGGGAAGATCATTATAGTGGGACCACAGAGTGGTTTTAACAGCGGTTCACCCGTTACTCCTGATGAGTATGTTGCCTTCTCAAACGGTGTGCAAGATAAATGTACAAACGATATGTAGCCGAACCCGCTGTCAGGCGTACTGAGGTCCCACCTAGTGCCCCATTTGTAAAAATGAAAATTAAATGTAATGCTATCACAGTAATGTCACGATGCACCGCATGTCGGTCATACATGATATCTTGCCCAAGTGTGATTTAGCCTAAACCAGAGTTGGCATTTTGTTCCTGTGGTCCACTGTTAGATTACGCCGTTAATTTTTTTTTGCTTGAATGTAAATCCAACACACCATATAAGATATATAGAACCATCACAGAGAACTAACCTGTATGATCAAATAGCCTCGATATTTAAGTCTTTTTTTGGACATTTACAAATCAAATTCAGTTTTGAAAATAAGGAAAAGAGAGAAGATGAAAAAAAAAGAGAGCTAGCGAGAGAGAAAGAAAGACAGACAGACAGACACAGACACAGACACACAGACAGACAGACAGACAGACAGACAGACAGACAGACAGACAGACAGACAGACAGACAGACAGACAGACAGACAGACAGACAGACAGACACAGAGGCTACCCACCCTTCTTCCTCATGTACATGTGGTGGACCTTCCGGTCCCCGTATTTGGGCTGGCGAATGCCGCAGTTGGACAGGGAGTTGCGAGCGTGGTCGGGGTTCATGCCAAAGTTGAGGTGGTGGCTGGGGTGCGTCATGGCCAGCTGGGAGGAGAGAGGACATAGAGAGAGAGTCAGAGAAAGAGAGAGCGATAGCTTGGAAAGCTAGGACAGCAGAGCTGAGCCGTGTTCTTCTCGTTGAAGCATCAAGTCCGAGCCTCCAAGGCCCCAGAGAGCAAATCCTCGACGGATACATTCCCCCCAAAGTCCTCCTTTGGCTACTGACTAATTACAAATGGAAACACTGGACAAAGCAGAGGAAACTCATCCAATAACGATGGATCAGTGGCCCAGAGGAACTAGAGAGTGGAGTGGGTCTGTGGTCTGGCGCCAAACGGTCCCATCTCCCTTTGTGAAACCAAACCTTCAAACCCTGATTAACCCTTTCACTACCACACTACAGAAGGTTAACCCCTTGCACTACCACACTACAGACGGTTAACCCTTCCACTACCACACTACAGACGGTTAACCCTTTGTAGTGTGGTAGTGAACGGGTTAAATAGTTAATATAATAATAATAATAATAATAATAATAATAATAATAATAAATAATAATAATAATAATAATAATAATAATAATAATAATAATAATAATAATAATAATAATAATAATAATAATAATAATAATAATAATAATAATAATAATAATAATAATAACTGGACTTTGAAGAAGTCTTTATTTGGCATGCAGTGACACACATGTGATGGGCGGCACACACACATGCAATTCTTGTTGGGTCGCCGATGCGATTGAGTTAGTGAGCAAGTGTTAAATAAATCAGGTGCTTTAAGGGGGAAGCAGTAAAAAATTATAATAAATAAATAAATAAATAAAAACGTGCCCTCGAGGAAAAGGTACTGTAGTAGTCGACACTACTTTGTTTTCAAAGGAGGACAAAACTGCTGTGCCTAGAAAGAGTGGCAGGGCTGAACACCTCCAGCTCGCTGAGGGGAACATAAGGGAAGAGATAGCGCTCAGTAGGACATGTCAGGCCTTTATCAATCTTACATTAGAAGAATGTTAATCTCAGCACAAAAAAAGGGGGGGGGGGGGCTCCCAACTACCCCTCTCTCCACTGAGCTTGCTTTTCAAAATGCTTGTCTCCTTTCAGCCAATTTCAAGCTCCAATGAGACGTACATGTAAAATGTTAACAGAGCGCTTTCAATATTTATAGTCGCTCAAGAGGCCGTCAGCTTTGTAGCAGAGAGATGACAAACTCAACACCGATTCCTCCTTTTCTGCTGTGGTTAAGAGGAACGGCTTCTTCTTATTTATTTATTTGTCTTCTTCTTCTTTCAGGAGGGCAACAGAAAAGAAAGACTTATTTGACATGACACAGGCAGAAATCTAGCAATTGCTCTGCGCCGTGCTGACAGTTTGATACAAAACAACTCCTACTCCCAATTCCAACTCTCCCGTTGTGCCGTGTCAGACGCGCCTCGGCCGTAGCCCGGTAACAACACCGCCGCCCGCTCTACGGAGCCGGTTTATTCCAAAAGGCTGCATGGGGTGAAACCCATCCATTATCCTGTAAATACTCAAGGTCCGTCGGTTAGGGGAAAAACAGCTGGCTATGACGCCGGTTTAAAACATCTCAAGCGGGGGGGGGGGGGGGGGGGGGGGGGTTGGCATCTGTAACCGGCTCCGGCAGCGTTATGATTACATTAATAAGCATAAAGGGGGGGGGGGGGGGGGGGGGGGTTGGACTCGACCCGCGTTTGGCTGAACTGGAGTGAGCGTGATCGCTCAGAGGAGCCTGGGCACACACACATGGCTGGCAAACATCACTTCTTCTGCAGCCGCATGCGGCGACACTGATGGGCAAACCGCCTGCACGGCTGACGAAACTCCCTCTCTGCTCCAATGTAATCAAGGATGTCATTACCGTGTGCTGCATCATTTAATGTAGCGTGCAGGTAGATTGGGATTTGTGGATAAAGAGAATCAGCACAGAATGAGACCGGTTTGAAAACAGATGGCCACTTGATCACGTGTGTGTGCGTGTGTGTGTTTGTGTGTGCATGCTTGCGCCACCATGAATAATAAACAATGGCTACTCGTAGGGAGATGCACACACACAGTGTACACAAACCCCAGCGTGCACACGCATGTACGAAAACACAAAAGCAGATCAGAGCTGAGGCAGAGGACTTGTAGATTTGAATTATTGAGGACCTCTTGTGATGCTTCCGCCTCCGTCAGCATGGGTCAAAGGTGACGGTAGGGTTGAAGCAATAGGGGGGGCCGAACAGAGGAAGGGAGCGGTGGGGTGGGGTGGTGGGGGCGGGCGGTGTTCCGCAACCGAGAACGAGAGTCTCTGCCAACCCTGCGGTTTTAAATCTTTAACGGGCAGCTCTCAGAAGAGGAGCTTCAAAGGGCCAGTGTTCCACTGGAGAGGAGTACAGTGGAGGAGGGGGAGATCTGATCTGGAGTCAGCGGCGCAGGGCCTCTCTCTCTCTCAGATCATTAAGGAATGAGTTGGCGGCGGAGGAGGAGTGATGAGGGATCGCCCCGCGCCGGCCGCCTTTAGTCTTTACAGAGTTGATGAAAACGGAACGTCGTCGACCGCGCCCTGCCCTCTCCTCCCGCTCTGACTGAACCATGTACGGGGAGAGAGAGAGAGAGAGAGAGAGAGAGGGGGGGAAGTATGATGGCTCCCTGCCTGGGTCCCATCCAGTCCCAGTGGTGGTGAACTGCTGTCAGCCCCACTTAGACCGTACACACCCGCCACAGACGAAGAGAAACACAGAGACGTCGACGCCTCAGTGGCTGAAATTACACACGACACAAACAGGCGCGCGGCGCGGCGGTCCGCATCTGCTGGCTGTCTCGCATTGTGATCAATCTGATTGTTTTCTTCTTTTTTTGAAGCGAGGGAATGAAGGAGGGGAAGGGAGGAGAGTGACAAATCCATCACAATCTAATCCCCGGAGACAGAGATGCGTCAAGCTCAAAACAGGGAGGGGGGGGGGCATCGCACGTCACTAGCCGGGAGGGGAGGGGGGGGAGCAGACTTGCAGCCGGGTCAAGTGGTTTCCTTTTCAGGGCTCATTATGACAGGTCGTCATCGGCACGGCGATGAAAAGGCCAATCACTGATCAATGCACGCCGGGCCATGCATACTAAAACCCCACAGCCTCCAGCAAATCTTCCACCGCATCCTGCCCCTTCTTTAACCATGTATAGGCTACAAACACATTGATTTTTAATGTATCAGCTTATGACAGCTCCTCGATATCGCTGGAGGCGTCCGTGGGAGCTCACTCGGAGTGCTGGTGCGCTCGGGGCTGCCGGCCAGACGGAGGAGAGCTGGCTTTCCTGCAAGAGGCTCCGGTCGCAGCTCTCCGGCTGCTGCTGCTGCTGCAGAGATACCAGTAGGACTGAGCCATGCAAACCAAATGCTTATCACTTTAATCATCTGGGGGGGGGGGGGTTCTGATATATATATATATATTATTTTGCATATATTATATGCAAAATAATCCGATTACTGTTCATCGCATTTAACTGCATGATTATATGATGTGTGATACCAAAGCAAAACTCGGTTATTTCCAAATAACATTCCCTCAGATAGTGAAGATGTAATTTTGAGAGAAATTCGAGTAACCGCTTTGGCCCGAGCTGTGCGCAAGCAAAATGCGGATCAGGAAGAAGGGGGGGGGGAAGGGGGGGGGGGGGGGGGGGGGGGTCTAGGGGCTAGTCCTATACATGTCGTCCATTTAGGGGACTTCTAGACATTTTCTGCTTACCCTTTTTCAGCCGGCCGTTATAGCAAATGAAACTGCAAGTTGTGAGGTCTCTGGAGGTATATCATAATCTACCTCACCCAGAATCATGACAGGAAGCAAATTACATAATATCCTTTTTTTTATATCAGCTTGTTTTATTCAATATGTTTGTAAGACTAGAACATTCTGGTCAGATATAATTATAATATTTATAAAAACAAGATCTTCATATTGATCTTCAACATCTTCAAAAAGTGTAAATATATATATATATATATATATAGGAATTTTAGACTTTCTTTTGGATATTAGATTGGGTTTCGTCATTGAGCACTTATACTTATCATTAAAGCAAGTATCTTGTGTTTTGTTAAAAAAACAGAAACTTAAGTCTTATCGTCGAGGGTTGCCGTAGGTGTAGATATGAGAATATGCGGCCGCAACATTGATTCAGACGACTGTTGAATTGTGTGCAACATCACAATACATTGGCACATTGACCCGATGCATCATCGCCCCGACCCTACACATGACTAGAGCTGTCTGGCTTACCTTAGCAGAGTCCCTCAGCTATGCCCATGTGAACCCTCCCTGCAGAGACTCAATCATGATACACACAGCCCCCCCCCCCCCCCCCCCCCCGCGCTGGATGTCCGGGGCTATAAGTCACTGAACAAAATGTTTGCTTTTGGCCCCGGCTGTCGGGAGAAGCTCTACTCTGCACCCCACACCTACAGCGTTAGTTATCCACTACAGAGTGCCTCTGCAACACGCTGCTGCGTAGGACACCCCCGGTGCCTGGAAGACATGTGCTCATTTGTTTTTACTGTCCAGCGATTTGACGAATGTGTGTTTCTAAAAAGGACACGACAGGTCAGAATACTTGAGAGGATATAAACGTATCAAATATTGTGCAACTAGAAACCTACCAGATGTTACCCTTTTAGCTTTTAAACTGGGGCTATTTTTTGCCTGGATAGTCTGATCTCACACCTACCCCGTTTTATTTTCTTGCTGTTATATTTGTCATATCTGTATTGCTTCTTTTACCATGTACCATTTACTGTGTTTTATTATAGTACCACTTATATGTACAGTACTTTGGTGCAACTACAGTAGGCAAAAGAGCCAACTTAACGCAACATTAGAAGCAGCAAGTGCTTGGGAGACAAGATTATGGGTATCATAGTAGTCAAGGAAACTTCAAGGGGGGAAAGTGACAACCAGAAACATTCAAATCATTGGAAATTATTCCAAACTATTGCAAATGGTATCATGTTGGACAGGCTCTTGAAAACGTTGTATTGACATCCTTGACTGACAACGCTGTCTGTCTGTGTAGGTTGTTAAAATAATGCAGCTTGGGGGCGCTCCAGTAGCACACCATATAGCGCGCTGAGTCGCGAAGCGGTCGTCCCGGGTTCGTTTCCCAGTCCCGGCGACCATTTGCCGCATGTCTTCCCTACCTCTCCTCCCGTTCTCCCCCTCTCCTCTATTGGTCCTGCGTGGCCAGAAAAAGCTGTAAAATGCTAATAAAGATAATAATTTTTTTTTAAATAATAATGCAGCTTGGGTTGGATTTGTGACCCCTCTGCGGGTGGTTGTCATGTCCGTGTCTTACCTGCAGGAGGCAGCGTTCCTTGAAGACGTAACCAATGAGCGCGTCCAGGTGCATCAGACACTGGTGGTAACGGATGTGGTGGGTGAGGACTGGCAACATCATGGCATGCTGGAGGAGTGAGAGAGTAACGGAGGGGTGGAGGGAGGGAGAGATAGATAGATGATAATGGAGGGGTGGAGGGAGAGTTAGAGAGAGAGAGATAGAGAGAGATATAGAGAGAAGATAATGGAGGGAGGGTTAGAGAGGGATAAAGATAATAGCAGCAGAAATATTTACGAGGGCAAGCAAGACAGATCATGTTGTGAGAGAAAGAGTAATGGTGAGATTGTGAAAGAGAGAGGGATGGGAGAGAGAGCAGAGAGAGAGTGACGGGAGAGAGAGCAGATAATGTGACGGGAGAGAGAGCAGAGAGAGTCATGGGAGGGAGAGCAGAGAGAGTGATGGGAGAGAGAGCAGAGAGAGAGTCATGGAAGGGAGAGCAGAGAGAGAGTGACAGGAGATAGAGCACAAAGAGAGTCACGGCAGAGCGAGCAGAGAGAGTGACGGGAGAGAGAGCAGAGAGAGAGTGACGGGAGAGAGGGCAGAGAGTGACGGGAGAGAGAGCAGAGAGAGAGTGACGGGAGAGAGGGCAGAGAGAGTGACGGGAGAGAGAGCAGAGAGAGAGTGACGGGAGAGAGGGCAGAGAGAGTGACGGGAGAGAGAGCAGAGAGAGAGAGTGACGGGAGAGAGAGCAGAGAGAGAGTGACGGGAGAGAGGGCAGAGAGTGACGGGAGAGAGAGCAGAGAGAGAGTGACGGGAGAGAGGGCAGAGAGAGTGACGGGAGAGAGAGCAGAGAGAGAGTGACGGGAGAGAGGGCAGAGAGAGTGACGGGAGAGAGGGCAGAGAGAGTGACGGGAGAGAGAGCAGAGAGAGAGACGGGAGAGAGAGCAGAGAGTCACAGGAGAGAGAGCAGAGAGAGTGACGGGAGAGAGAGCAGAGAGAGACGGGAGAGAGAGCAGAGAGAGAGACGGGAGAGAGAGCAGTGCGACGGGAGAGAGCAGAGTGTGACGGGAGAGAGAGCAGAGAGTGGCGGGAGAGAGAGCAGAGAGAGAGGGATGGGAGAGAGAGCAGAGAGAGTCACAGGAGAGAGAGCAGAGAGAGACGGGAGAGAGAGCAGAGAGAGAGACGGGAGAGAGAGCAGTGCGACGGGAGAGAGCAGAGTGTGACGGGAGAGAGAGCAGAGAGTGGCGGGAGAGAGAGCAGAGAGAGAGGGATGGGAGAGAGATCAGAGAGGGATGGGATAGAGAGCAGAGAGTGACAGGAGAGAGAGCAGAGATAGAGGGATGGGAGAGAGAGCAGAGAGAGGGATGGGAGAGAGCAGAGAGAGGGATGGGATAGAGAGCAGAGAGTGGTGGGAGAGAGAGCAGAGAGAGGGATGGGATAGAGCAGAGTGACAGGAGCGAGCAGAGATAGAGGGATGGGAGAGAGAGCAGAGAGAGAGGGATGGGAGAGAGCAGAGAGAGGGATGGGATAGAGAGCAGAGAGTGACGGGAGAGAGAGACAGGAGACAGCAGAGAGGGAAAATCAATCAGCCAGTCATTATTTATTAAGTGGGGCTCTGCAACAGAGAGATGAAATAATCAAAAACTCGATCGCCGCGCCGTGAGGGGGAATGACAGGAGGAGGAAAATTCACATTTGAACACGGACAGTCGACCCGCAGCTCATCTCAACATGTTGACACACACACACACACTCAAACAAACAGTGATGGCTTTCCATGTTCCATGACACTCGATATCTCCTGAAAGTTTCTGAGAGAAGTAGGAGAAAAGTAGAGAGGGGGAGAGAGAAAGAGAGAAAGAGAGAGAGAGTTTGTGGATGTATGAGTGAGTAAGCAATTGAGTGAGCAATAGAACGAAGATGATTGCAAGAGTGCAACTTGGGCGAGCGGGGGAGCGAGTGGACAGGACCGCTGGTGGTCAGCGAATGGATTTGACAGGCCAAGAGCCCAATCTAGAAAACCATTAGTAGAGTCTTATGGAGTCAGACAGTCAGAGTGGCTGAGGAACTGTGTGGCGAGGCAGGCAGAGTACAGACATTAACCCCAGTGCCACGGCGTGAGAGACGGGGAGCCGTGCATGTTTTAATTAGTGTTACTGGGGAGGGCGGCTGATCCGGGGGGCCAGCGGCCACACAGAGCTCTGCTGACGCAGCCCTGGGGCCATCACAGGGGCCGTGCACACACACGCCCCAGGCCTGGTTAAGGATTCAATTAACAAAGCCAGACCCTGCTCATGGCACCGGCTCCTGGCCTGACGCGCTCAGATTTATCACCGGTGATAGTTATAGTGCTCACCGTTGTCTCCTGTACAATGAGGTTGGGTGCTCCTCTCTGGCAGAGAGACGTGGTTTGCACTGGTATCTATTTCTATATAAAGCCATTGTTGGAGATATTTCCCCTTATATACTTGTATTATTGGACTGGTCGGTCCTCACAGACCTAAATCATACCCACTCCAGGGTTTCCGTTATCTGGTGATTCCGTTTCAGGGTTTTTTCCCCCCGGGAAAATCTGTTGAAGTCCAACATATTTAAATCGCTCCGGTCATAACGTCAGGTGGAAATAAATCCAGAGTGGGCCAAACTGGCCAAGGTAGCTGCCTGCTGGATCCCCTATCCAGTGTGCTGGCAGAGAGAGGGATATATCAACGCTTCATCTCTGTTCTCAACAGAGCTGTGGGGTGTTGTCCTTGGCACTGTCCGTGGTGCTGAACTGGGCAGTCTAGACCAGGGCTGAGTGAAAATCACCACCACTTTTAAGTCTAATCATAGCCTGGCTAATTATAATAATGCAATCGTAGAATTGGTCCATATTTTAATATTAATAAAACACATTGATATTATGAAACAATCAAAATAAACGATGGGACCTGATGATGGAGGCACTTGCTCCAGTTTCCTTATTAGTCATCTGTGTATTATTAGATACATAATACAAATAAATACAATATGTGGCTACTTAGTTTTAAACACTACACATTATCAGTGATCAAGTTGTTTATTTGACATTTAAGAAGTCATGCATTGTACAACACAAATTACAAATTTGTGTCTCGTATTTCAGAAGCAAACATTAATCCAAGCATTTGAATCTATCAAAACATTTCTCTGCTCAGCCAGTGGATGCCTGAGTAACAATGTCAGAATAATAGCACAGCAAAAGAGCACACCTGACGTGCACACCTTCCAAACAAACAAGTCTCCTGACAGGTGAGGCCTGATTCTCCAGAGCGGTGTTGTTTTTTCATATCACACACTCTAATTTTGAAATGCCCCTGCACGCAATTGCGCAACAGCCAACAAGACATGCACACACACAGCAATGCCACCCTATTATTATTATTATTATTATTATTATTACAGCCGTTACTCAGTAACAACATTTTACAAAGTTGAAAGTCAGGTGGCTGGTTCTGTTCATACCACAAAATCAAACCAATGGGATTGTCAATACGGAAACTCCTGTATTAAAGCCTAATAATAATAATAATAATCCTAAATTTAATTGACCACCAAATACTATATATTTTCTATTTTGTCATTGAAGAGTTTGAGGTATTGGTGGGGAATTACCTCTTGTATACCTTGTTGTACAGCCTCAGAAGTCATGTAATATTAAAATGTGGCTGTCACATACCGTCAGCCCTTTTGCTAAAAGGCCCAGTCAATAAATCCTAACTGAAATAGCCATCCTCAATCAAATTAATTTGTATGTAATCAAAGCCAGTAGTGGGGTGACCGTGACAATGTTTCAACAGCGCCATTCACACCGGGTCTTTAAAGGTAGAACCTGTAATGCTGTCAAACAGCAGCATCAAAGAGATAGGGCTTGCTTGGTATTGTACTTTGTGTTGGTTGGCACTGAGTGTGGATAGGGGAGTCGTCGCTATTGCTGGCTACAGCAAGCGCAAATGAGGGCCACGGATAATGTCGTACAATTTCCCTATGCACTTAGGGGTTTGCTCATACTTGCTGAAACTTGTGGCCAGCTAAAATGGCAGTCTAAGAAAACGTGAGATGAATTACACCGATATAGCCACACACAAGATTATAAATGGTAAATGGCTGCATTTATATAGCACTTTTATCCAAAGCACTTTACAATTTTGTTCCTCACATTTACCCATTCACGCACACATTCACACACCAATGGCGGAGGAAACAATGCAAGGTGCCTGCCAACCTGCTCATCGGGAGCAATTAGGAGTCAAGTGTCTTACTAAAGGACACTTCACTACGCTGCCCGGGAGGAGCGGGAATCAAACCGGGGATCGAGCCGGGAACCTTCAGATTACCAGACAACCACAACCTCCTGAGCCACTGTCGCCCCCATTATAGAACTTAGTGCATGCCAGTTCTTACAGCAAAACAAAACATTACAGTCACCAATAAGAAGGAACAAGCCACATGGACGGTAAAGACCAGATTGATTTAAAGGGGAACTATTTTGCTATTTCTTTCACTATTTGGGCAATTTTACACTATTCCTGTCTATGGAACACATCTGTAAGGTTTTTTTCAATAAAATTCATTGTTTTGTATTTTTAATCAAGTACTTTGGTGCACCACTTTCTGCCCTACCAGATTCCAAGCTGTTTTTGGCAGGGCTCTGCCCATACTCGCAATGCACTTTGAGTGACAGTCACCCACCTGCACTGGCAGATAACTTTGGGGGAGAGAGAGAGAGAGATAGAGAGGAATAGAGAGAGAGGGAGATACAGATAGAGAGGGAGAGAGAGAGAGGAGAGATCGCTCCGAGATCGTGCGGCTCAAGTCGCGAGTGTGTCAAATGCAGGGGGAGAGACCGCTCCGTATGAGCCTCTCTCTCTCTCTCTCTCTCTCCTCCCTCTCTCTTTTTCTCTCTTTTGGGGAAGTGCAAATGTCTGACAGGGAAACCGCTTCCGCATTATTTCCACTCGCTCTGTTTTGGTCATAACTTCAATGTTACACTAACTTCCTCGAATTGTTGATTGTGGGCGGTGGCTACAACCACAGAAGGAGCTGAGGTTATGCAGATCAGCAGTGCATTACTACGTAGGACAGAAAGTCAATTCTGAATGGCTTAGTTCACTGGGGGAGGATCTTGTCTCATCTGAACTGGAGGAATGAGACTGAATGAGAATTTCACATCTAGTCAGTGTTGGTACAACCCCACATTGCTAGAAAACAATACAAACCACTGGAAAAGGCCATTTATAAGATAGTTCCCTAAATAAGGCCTAAATAAATTGGATGATCTGGTTTGCGGATCAATCTAGCAGTTGTCTGGCTCTCTGGTGATCCACTTCAGCCTCCACTTGCACTGGTGCTTCCATCGGCAGAGGCACTCTCTTTCTGATGCAGACGCTGTGCAGCACAGCTGGGGCAGTGACGACTGAACAGGCTCTCTCGGGCTCCATCCGTATCTCTCCATGCAAAAAGTGAAACCTTAACAATTACAATTATTTAGAATAGAAGATGAATGGAGGTTGTATGAGCAAGATTACGCTCAGTGACACACACACCTGCGGTTGAGAACAATGCAACGTTCAATGATTGATCGTCGTCTGTGTGAATGCACATGATTGTAGCGTCGCTCCTGTTCCATCCGTTGCGCCATTAGGGGGGTGTCACCACCAGCCACTTCTTGAGAGGGTAGCCGCCGTCTCCCAGCATGATCCCTTGCAGCTGTCCTTCCTCACACTCTGGCTAAACCCCTCTCCCTTGGTACGCGCAACGTCGAAGGTAGATCTGTACCGCCTCGCGACCACGTCGATTAGCCTCATGTCGGAATCACAAACGACTTGGACGTTGAAGGAGTGATGGCCCTTTGCGAGATATTCATGTCTCGAAGGGGCCCCGAATACGTACGGGAGTGCCGTCGATGCATCCTAAATCTGCGGGTATGTTTGACGAACAATGCCACCGAGAGGTGCCCCTCCTGCCGACTTGTTCACAATTTGTAAGTCAACTTTGGATAAAAGCGTCGGCTGAATGACTACATGTAGATGTCATAGAGGGCAACTGAAAAAGGGGAAAAGGAGAATCTTCCGGTTGTTTAATACGTTATCTCCTATCGACTGTATGATGAATTATGTTGAAACTGTAAATATACACCTTTACTAACGTGAAGAGAAAATAAAGGGTCAATATTGTAGTAGAAACGGTATCTCCCACCGCCACAACACCTAACACACTGTCCCAATGGGTCCCATCGTCCTGTCTTCAGTCTCCCACCGCCACAACACCTAACACACTGTCCCAATGGGTCCCATCGTCCTGTCTTCAGTCTCCCACCGCCACAACACCTAACACACTGTCCCATCATCCTGTCTTCAGTCTCCCACCGCCACAACACCTAACACACTGTCCCAATGGGTCCCATCGTCCTGTCTTCAGTCTCCCACCGCCACAACACCTAACACACTGTCCCAATGGGTCCCATCGTCCTGTCTTCAGTCTCCCACGGCCACAACACCTAACACACTGTCCCATCGTCCTGTCTTCAGTCTCCCACGGCCACAACACCTAACACACTGTCCCATCGTCCCGTCTTCAGTCATCCTCCCCCCATCCCTTTGCACACCCCTTACCCAACTCCGGTCTAACCATCTGGGCACAAGGCCCGACCCCTTCCGTGACAGACAGTATAAAGGTCTATACAGGACACATCGGGAGCTCGACCTGGGTTACCTGGCCAGTGACCCGTTGAGTCCTCTAGTCCAACTCTTTTTTTTGTGATCAAATCTTTATTTTGTTTTTCAAACATGAAACAAAACATCTCACAACACAATAATAATAATAATAATAATAATAATAATAATAATAATAATAATAATAATAATAATAATAATAATAATAATAATAATAATAATAATAATAATAATAATAATAATAATAATAATAATAATAATAATACATAAAAAGACATCCCAAAACATTAACTTAACACAACAATGACTAGACAATAAATGAGACAGACCGTACAGTTAACATCCCGAGCCCCCTCCATCACCACCCACCGCAGCCACAATCCCCAACCCTCGAGGGCCCTGAGTCCGGCACCCCAGCGAGTCAAAGCATCATGCCTCTTTAACACCACGACTCACCGAGGCCCCGAACCAAGGGCCCCCCCCACCCCGAGCCCATGACCCTCTCCTCTAGCCTAACTCTTGAACTAAATTGTATTCGGTACTCTGTACATGTAGACCAGCACCAATTTCTTTTAACGGAAACCCTGTCTCGCTCCAATAATTGGCTACACTTAAAACCCCCAGAGAGCAATGAACTTGGGAAATCTGCTTTTAGCTTCTGTACCCCAGACGTGGAATGTACCTGCAATGTACCTTAAAACTCAATACATTAGTATCCTTTGACCAATGTAAATCATTAATGACCAACCATTTCACCCCAGTATACAGTTGTTTTAATAGTTTTATTGATTGACTTTGTTTTTATATTGAGGAATTCGAGTTGACTCTCAATTGATCTTTCGAGACTAAATAAAGAGTGTGTGTGTGTGTGTGTGCATGTGCGTGTGTGTGCGTGCGTGCGTGCGTGTGTGTGTGTCTATCTGGCTTACTGGGGTTATGTTCCAGTAACTAGAGTACAGGGTATATGTTATTTACCATCAAGGAAAGGGTCAGGTTGGCTTTCACATACCTTCCCCCCCAAAAAACAACAAACAGTTTTACACACATTGATTTCGTTTGACAGTTATTGGAGTAAATTTGTTTGAATATGGCCACCAGTGATGTCATTGGGGACATTGGATCCTTGTATCGTGTTTATTACAGTTCCATGAAATAATGTAGATGAAGAAATAGCAATAAGGTAGGAGGACTGCTACATGTAATTAACACAACACAAGGATTCAATGTCCCTGATGACATCACTGGTGGCCATATTCAAACTAATTTACTCTCAATAACTGTCAAACTAAATTATTGTGTGCAAAACTGTTTTTGGGATGTGTGGGAGATTATGTGCAAAATAAATCAACATTGTTTTGGTGAAGTGGCCCTTTAAGTTTGATTTTAGAGAAATTGACACATTGGATCCTGTCACCAGTGCATATCAATCTCAACATGGCATGATGTTCTACTTACTTCTGTAAGCCGTAGAGACAATGTGAATAAGTACTAGATCTGCTTTTACCTGTACGCCATGTTGAGATAAATTGCTTAATTTCCCATTGGCTCCACTAGCGTTTGCTAAAGAATGCTAACAGGAGGGTGGTGACAATTTCTCAAACATTTATTAACTATTTATGTCCTAAGAGGGGCCTTGATTGATGTTCAATACGACCGGCTTCAAACATCCTAAATTATTTGGGGTAGAACATTCTGGTTAGGTTTTCTATTTTAGCACTAAAATGTCACAAGCCCAGTCTTCAAATTGGCCTATAACTCACTGTTATTATGCTGCTTACTTTATAGCCGTAGACAGGCTGGTGCTCTTGCTTTCCTCACAATAAGGTAAATTTGTTTCATAGGGAGTAAACATTATGAACTATGAAGCCTACTCTTAATGTTCCTTTTCAAAGGCTTGCTTATTTGCGGCCTGAGAAACAGTGAATGCTTCAAACAAATGCGATTGTCAATACGGAAACTCCTGTATTAAAGCCTAATAATAGTCCTACATTTATTTGACAACCAAATACTATATATTTTCTATTTTGTCCTTTAAGAGTTTGACTTATTGGTGGGAATTTACCTCTCGTATGCCTCATTTGTGACTGTGATGCACGCCAACAAGGTTTGGCAGAGTGAATCCACAGTCCCTTGCTCCTCAATAGGAAACCAACCTAGATTTACCATGAAGAACTGGTCCTACCCGAACCGTTCGTTATACAAGTATCACAGAGAAATTTCAAAGGTACTCACAGTTGCACGAGGGTCTTGGACAGATAATCGCAATGGTTTGAAAGCTCGGCGTTGCTAATAAACATTTAAAAAAAAATTATAAACTGGTCAACACTGCTCAAAACGGCTTTAGCTGCCTGATGCGCCTGCGCTGTGATCACAGCGCAGGCACATCAAGCACCCAATGCTGGAAATAAAGCGGTGTTGACCAGTTTATAAAAAGTATTTTAAATGTTTATTAGCAACGCTGAGCTTTCAAACCATTGCGATTATCCATTGCAACAGCCTCAGAAGTCATGTAATATTAAAGTTTGGCTGTCACATACCCGTCAACCCTTGTGCTCAAATGCCCAGTCAATAAGTCCTAACTAAAATAGCCATCCTCAATCCAATTAAATAGTATGTAATCAAAGCCAGTAGTGGGGTGACAATGTTTCAACAGCGCCGTTCAGACCGGTTATTTAAAGGTAGAAAGGTAATCACACACCAAGCACTGCTACTTGATTGTTTTACAAATGTTTCTAAATGATATATAACCTGGGGAGGAATATATCATTTTAAAACAATCAAGTAGCAAGTTGTGCTTGGCATGTGATTGCATGTCACGAGTGTCAGCAAGTATGAGGAAACTTGTAAGTAAAGGGAAATTGTATGACATTATCCTCTCTTGGCCAGCCACACCTCAAGCTCTGCCAAGAGAGGTCTGGACAAATTCACAGTATAATAAGTTACTATACCCCAAACTCACACATCAGACCAAAACAAAACATTTAAACAAAGTGCAATACAGAGCGGTGCTCTTTTGCCTAGAGGACACTGTTTCGACAGCATTAGATTCTACCTTCAAGTCAGTCTGTTGAAATCCCTGCAAACCCTGAGTTGACTATAATATCTCAGAGTGGGTTCGAGTGGGTTTATCAGTGATAATCGGTATACACTAGGGTTGGGTACCGAACTCTGTACTTCCGAGTACCAATTCACGCTAGATCAATCGGTACCAAATACTATACTAGACAAGACGGAGCCTTTTCCATATATATATATATATTACTGTCCCATCTCTTGGGTCTTTGGAAAGACCAGACAAGGTCAGAGGAGTTTGATAATTATTTACTGAGAATGGCCCGATAATGTTGATCTGTATTTAAAAACACAATACATGATCATGTGATTTATTTTGTGTGTTGTGTTACAACAATAAATAACAATGTTCTAAATAAATAACAATGTTGAAATTGAGACGTTTGGAATAATGTGTTATTACAGAGAGAGTTAAGTACAGAAAAAAAGGTACCGTTGGGAACCGGTATCAGTTCAAATGTGAACGGTGCCCAACCCTAGTATACACACACACAGCCTCATTAAATACAACGTCGCCATTTGCTCACATTGTAATCCCTTGCTCATTGGCCCCTGGACTGGAGATGATGTGGAAATAGTGACTGTTTCCAGCTGCCTCTCTCCCTGCACCAGCTGCTCCTGACAAAACAGAACCTCCAGTATACAGCCTGGGTCTCACCGGGACTCTTTCAAGTTAAACAGTCTGGAAGCTAATGTCATCTAGCAGCAGACAACGCGGGGTCAGCAAGAGAGAGAGCTTGATTTTATTCTGATCAGAGCGCCCGGGCGTGGCTGCCAACTACCTCAGTTTGTTGTTGTTGTTGTTGTTGTTGTTGTTGTTGTTGTTGTTGTTGTTGTTGTTGTTGTTGTTTATATTTAAATTATGTACTAATCCAATAGTCAGGGTACTCCTCCAGTTTTTGAGCCAGTATACTTTGGTGAGGTTATAAATCAAATCCCTCGTTGCTAGAGACCTCACTGTGACCCTCTCGTGCCTTACCAACTGGGAGTCACAAATGTGCCTATTATATTTTTGTGTTATTCTTTAGTTGCAGTGCCATGTTTAGTCACTAAGTGGTGCTCCATTGTTTGTATCTGTTGTTTTGTTGTTTGTTTGTTTACGGTAATTTGATTTAACTTGACCCAGTGACTCGCTTCACTTCCTATCCACCTGCCGTCTAGTACAGCATTAACCTCTTAAGCCTTGCCCCCAAAACGGGGCAATCGTTTTTGAGGACTGCATACTTTCTTTTGCAAAGCTTAAGCTTATAAATACTTTATACAATACTTATAGCACATGCATGAGCCTGGTCTCTTTTGAAAGGTAACATTCTGAAGTTACTAAAGCAAAAAAGGATAATCACTTTTAGTGCTAATGAAATAGAGTAACAGAGGTTTGAACTTGAACTTGTGTACTCACATTTCTCTTTAGTGGTTGCCAGATTCCTGTTTTTAAGTTCCAGCATAGAGGTATGAGCTGGAAAACACTGCGGTTCCATAGCCTGAAGTCTTATGTAGCACCAACATGGCTATCCAACTCTGTGCGTTCTGAAGATTCAGTCACAACAAATTTTCGCTCGTCAACTTTCACCTACTTCCCCTACTAGCACCCCCCCACGTGGGGTATCGTTGGAAGCGGACGCTCATTGGCTACAACGCTGACCAATAATTTTCGCCATCAGCAATGATTGGTCAGTTCTCGAGCGTATACAGTCAGACGTGGTAATTTGACATGCGGCCTGTAAAAAGACGATCGCCTGACATATCGGCATGTAACTCGAGAACCGAGGCACAGAATTGGTAGAGTGAGGTGGCGTTCGAAAGGCGGCAAATTCGAACGGTATATTACTGTACATGATCTGCGAAAAATGCAGCCCCGAGCCGGTAGATGCTCACAAAGTAGCGCAACGTGCGTGAGTCCCGTGCATAGGCATGACGGCCCGTACACGGGCCCATGCACGCTAAGGGGTTTAACTTGTCTAGTTCTCTAGTAACGATGTGGCTAGTGTCTCTGAAACTATTATTCTATCTATTGCCGCTTTTCCACTGCATGGTACCTACTTGACTCGACTCTACTCGCTATTGGTAGCTGGTACTTCGTTCGTTTTCCACTGCAGGTAGTACCCCCCGTCAGTGTAGCTGGTCGTCATAGACCACTGCACTTCCGTGTTACATTGAGCTCATGGAGGAGAGAGCGGGCGGAGACAATTAATGAATGTGGATGAGAGCCTTGACATTAAGTGGTTGTAGCTACGGCCGTGGAGGTGCTGGAGACATGATCCAATATACTTTTATACGCCCGAGTCTCCTGAACATGGAGATACCAATCCCAAGTCGATCTGCACTTTCTCTGCCGAGCTATAGTCACTTTTCTGCACCTACTACCGAACTCTGAATGCACAGATTGATAAACCTAGATCTCTGGACAATCCAGAGACTCTGTGGGCAATCTGTGCATGCGGCGTTCGGGAGTACAGTAGGTGCGGAAAAGTTACTATAGCTTGGCTCAGAATGAGATTGGTCTCTCCGTGTTCAGGAGACTCAGGTGTATAAAGTCTATTGGATCATGTCTCCAGCACCCCCACAGCCGTAGCTACAACCACTTAATTTCAAGGCTCTAATCCACATTCATACATTTTCTCTCCCCCGCTCTCTCTCCCATCATTTCAGAATACCGGAAGTGTCGAGGTGGTCTATAGGGCGCCGTGACGTCCCCTTCAACGCGACAGACACACACACATATGGAAGCTAGTTATTAAACCAGTGCCTTATTAGCTAATGTACGCTAGCCGCAATGCTAATGGTTATAATGGGAAATCCCAGTCACATTAGCAAATAAGCTAACAAAATCAGCAATCTTTTTGTGAGACTAAACTCTTTGTTCTTGGTGGTAAATCGTGTTGCTGTTAGTTTTGTTTCATCAATAAATGAGGCAGAATACACTGTGAATGTGTTCTTTTTTTGTTTATTGCACTTTGTTCTCGCTGCAAACAAATAATGAATGCTAATGTTTAGTATGCGCAACGCTATTTAAAGATGTCGGGTTTGTGTTTTTGTGCAGGATGCCCCCGTGTAGCGCAATGATGACGTAGTGATGATTCTCTCTTCTGACCAATGACTTTTTGGCTTGGAACCTCGACAAAGCAGGTACTAAAAAAAGTACCAGGTACCATCCGCAGATTTCGGCAATGGAAAACGGAAAAGGCAGAGTAGAGTCGAGTCGAGTAGGTACCACGCAGTAGAAAAGCGCCTTACTGTATGTACATTGGATTAATATAAATCCGTATGACCAGGCATTGTATGATCATAGGCCTAACCTTGTATTTTTTATAATAAATGCCATGGGTATGTACTGTAGTACCAAATCCCAAAAGCAATGACTTCTGATTAGCTACTTGCTAAGCTATCCTGGTGTGGGTATTCTCATGCTGACAAGTTGACGTCACACAGCCAGACACGTTACAGAGTGAGAGTATGGGCTGCGGGCTGTCCCCAGGACAAACACAGAGGGGATCGGTGCAAGCGGAGAGGGGATTGCGTGCGGCTCACTGATACCAATTACTCTCTGGAAATAACAGGCAGGCAAACAAAATAAATGAGACCATCAGTCTAGTTTTGGATCTACAGTGAGTGGTGGTGGTTCCAAGTTTCTTTATTAGTTGTCATACAAAAATACAGAATACTTTTATATAAAATGCTAAAATACAGAATACTTTTATATAAAATGCTTCTTTCTGTTTTGCTCCAGAGATTGTGCTAGATAAAAATAGATAACTATAAAATAAGTATAATAAGTATAAAATAGAAGTCAAGTACGTAGACAAAAGTGTTCAACTTGACTTCTATTTTATACTTATTATACTTATTGTATACTTATCTATTTTTATCTAGCACAATCAGATCAAATGGTGGTGGTGGTGGTGGTGGTGGTGGACGAGTGATGCTGAAGTTCTAACCCGCCAGAGTTCCATCTTTGTTCGCTGCATTTGAATGCTAGCAGGCATAAGTAGGACGTGTGGTAGAGTCCTAACAAGTGAACTTGTTAAGCTGTGTGGGGGTGGTGTGAGACACTGGTTAATACGGCTGTGGCAACGCAGGCTCCGAGAAAGTCAATATTTCACAGCTCACCCCGTATTTCCATTCTAATCTACTGTATGCAAAAGTGATGCAACTTTTGAAAATATCAAATGGTGAATTTCTGTACTGTAGCTGTGCCATGAATGGCGCCCTGTGTGCGTGCGTGCACATGTGTACTCTTTGCGTATGTGCATCTGTATGTTTACCCCTGTGCATATTTATGCATGTACCCTTTGCATGTTTGAGTGTGTATATGCCTGTATGTGTGTGCCCGTGCGTATGTACATATCTGAGTGTGTGTGTGTCTCTGGTTGTTTGTGTGTATGCACCCGTGTAGGTGTGTAGAGAGAGAGAGAGAGAGAGAGAGAGAGAGAGAGAGAGAGAGAGAGAGAGAGAGAGAGAGAGAGAGAGAGAGAGAGAGAGAGAGAGAGAGAGAGAGAGAGAGAGAGAGAGAGAGAGAGAGGAGAGAGAGGAGAGATATAGAGATAGAGATATAGCGATATAGAGATATAGAGATATAGAGATATAGAGATATAGAGAGAGAGAGAGATAGAGATAGATACTTTATTAATCCCCTTGGGGAAATGCAGGTATCCAGTAACAGCTCAGGCAGTTAACAGACAATAGAGCAATAAAAAAGGACAACCAATACAACAAACAAACAAACAAACAAACATGTACATGTGTGTGTGTGTGTGTGTGTGTGTTTGTTTGTATGTATGTGCGTGCACCATGTACATCTATGTATGTGTGTGTGTGTGTGTGTGTGTGTGTGTGTGTGTGTGTGTACTGTATGTACATGCACATCTGTGTGTGTATGTGGTTGTGTGTGTGTGTGTACATCCTCCTGCCTGTGTGGTGTGTAGTGGTGTGTAGTGGTGTTTGAGAGCTGGTACCTGACAGACGTCAGAGCGGATGCCGGTCTTCCAGAAGCCCTGGCTGCTGAGCTCCACAGTCACCTCGCGGCGCATGCTGTTCTTCTGACGGATCTTCTGAAGAGCTTCCTGCCAAAACAGCCAGCCAGTCAATTATTGATCCGCTAGAGCACAGCCCACGGGGACAGCTCCCCGTCTTCGCACCCCCACCCTCCCCCTCTTTCTTCCCCATGCCCTCCCACTTTCACTCTCGCTACAGGTATCGGAGCACATGCAACAAACTGAAAAGCCCCATGGCACGACAGGCAGACAGACGCACTAACGGAGGAAAGCAGAGCAGTGACAGCTCTGCTGGTCCCGGCTAATTGAGGCATTGCAATGGCTCAGCATGGCTGTGGGCGTTCGTAGCTGCGGTGGTGGTGGTGGGGAGGGTCGCACAGGGTTAGGAATTACCAGGGGCTTGAGGTAAAAATGCCCTCGAAAGGGCATCATATTGTATGCCATGACAGTTTCATTAGATTTTTTTCCCCTTCGTGTCACAAACATATCTGGAGGCATTAACAATAAATCATCAAACATAGTACAATTCTAAATGATAAACTAGATAGAAATAGAATACTACAATTAATTGAACTGATAAGTCAAAGACGTGGTTTATTAATCCTGCGTGACCAAACACAGACAAGTCCCTCCCACCATCTGAGCGTCAGCTATGTCTGCTGCTGCGGAGGAAGACCGCTAACAGGACCGAGCGTATTTTTGTTAAAAAAACGAACTAAACTAAAATGTAAAGCGGAGCACAGTGGAGTCCTGGAGACCGGACTAGGTTTGGGCTCGAGGCCGATGGTGATCGGATCGTCTGTCGTAACGCTCGCCGTGAGACCGTGGCAGAGCCGCAGTCACTGCAGACGTGTAAAAAAAAAAAAAAACGCAGCCACAGACTGGCACATGGTTAAGTGTTGACGATGTTTAATAAAAATGTTCATCATTACATTTCAGTGTTCCCGAATTGCACAAGAAAAAAAAGGAAAAAAAAGCACATGTGGAAAAGAAAGGTTCATTTGGAACCTTGAGGCCGGGTAGGTAACGGCTGGAACACAGGCTTCAATCACAGGCATCGTGCGTCCCGGCACCAGCCGGCCCATTAGGACCACAAGAGCCTGCAGCTAGTGCTACAGCTCCAGCAGCAGCAATCGTTACAAGCCGGGGTTGTACACACATACGTCACGCACACACAACACACAGGGGACACACGCAACACACACAACACACAGGGAACACACGCAACACACAGGGAACACACGCAACACACAGGGAACACACGCAACACACAGGGAACACACACAACACACAGGGAACACACGCATCATGTCGGCCCTGCGGCTAACAATTGGCAACACAACAAGGGGGGAGGTCTTCGGCTGAGACAAGAGGGTCCCACAAATAATAACCCAGGTGGGGCGCATATTGGCACAATGCGCTTTCTAACCGTACGCGCGTCTGCCGAGGTGCCGCGTCTCCGAGTTAGCCCGCGATCCGCCTGAAATGGAACGCCAGGATTTTTTTACTTGCAGAGGAAATGAGAACAACAAAGGCATGAATAAATAATGCCATCTTACTTTGAACTGTGCATCAAAGTCAACTCTCAAAGACGCACACACACACACGCGCGCGCGCACGTGCACAAACACAATTATTCCATGGACACCCAGCTTTTATGTGTGAGAGGCAATGGAAATGATATGCAGATATTGTGCAGCGCTATCACCAAGGAGGAAGTGGAACAAGTAGCCTTGTTAACTTCTGTAGTGTGGTAGTGAACGTGTTAACCCTTTGTAGTGTGGTAGTGAAAGGGTTAAGGGGGGCATGCTGTGTCAGACGACCTTCTTGCCATTCAGTGGCATTTGGCAGATTGTAACGGCATTGTTAATTATGTAAAGCTTGACGCCGCTGCCAAAGTGTGTTTTTAATTCATCCATTTCCGCTGCTTTCTCGAGATGAAGACATTCTAAGCGCTCTCCTGAAGGACTCAATTAGGCTAGCAAAGTGTGACATGCAGGAGTACTATTCAAATGAGACACCATCACATCAGACATGAGCATGTTGGCAAGCGACAGAAGGGAAATACCAAAACGGGATTTTTTCCTGCTTCGATTTGCATGGTTTTATTCCACTCTATAGTTATGTTGTCAAGTCTGTTGAGCGTTTTTGAAGCAACATTTTCCTTTCAGACATCAATACAGTGAATCAGAAATGCACATGTTGTTTTGATATACAGCTGAAAACAGCAGGCTTTGCTGCCATCCTAGCCACGCGACTGGTGTCCCGACCTCAAGACATGTTTCTTCTCCACTGCATTCTCTTCTCTTTTTGGTGAAGTGTCTCTTGAAAAAGGGGACCACCACCCACATGGGTAGGAGGGCCAGAGCGCGGTGCCAGCTGGGCCTCTCGCTGGGGGCGCGCAGCACTGGACTCCCGGGGCTCCTAGCGGGAGTATCAAAGAGACCACTGGAGAAGCAGATTGCTGGCATCAAGACCTCTAATAGGGCACTCTGTACAGACAGAAAACGCCTTGCCTATCAAAGGGAGCTCCTCCTGTTCACTTACCGCTCTGACCAAGAGGGAGTGCTTGGGAGTGCCCTCTCACACGGGCACACAGGGACATGGGCGCGCGCACACACACAGTGGTATTCCCTTGAGCCGAAAATAATAAGCGTGATGCTTCACTGCCACAGCGGTGAACACACAGTAACATATCTAAAGCACATGGTAGCGTATGACGGGCCCTGTGTGTGTGTGTGTGTGTGTGTGTGTGTGTGTGTGTGTGTGTGTGTGTGTGCATGCACTAATTGCTCCTGTGCAGGTTGACAGGAGGAATGTCGGGGCCTGTTTGCCAGAGAGCTTCTCCAAGCTACCTGGGAAATGAGCTAATTGAGCCCTGAGATCTCCTACATTAGTGCTTCTCTACATTAGAGAAGACAAGAGAGGACAGTAGATGAGAACAGTGAAGAGAAGAGTAGAGAAGAGAAGAAGCTGTTTCCATCCAATTGTCAAGCTAATTTGAAGCAATCCTTTGAAATGTCAGAAAAAAAGTAGAATGCAAATTGGGCAGGTTATTTTGTGTCAGCTCATATTAAGTCATATTTCTTGTTTTCCAAAGCAAGATGAAGACGTGCACAAATAATCCGATGCACAAACCAAAGTGTCTCATAGGGATGACTGGGAGATATTTTCTGTACGAAGTTATTATTTCATAAAGGTATGAGGCCATGAGTAATAGGATAGGGCGAATATATGACATCCCTGTGCCTGTGGTTAATGTGGTTACTCCCAAAAGACTAAATATTATGACAACATTATAATGACTATGTTCAATTTTCTGTGTGGTGTTTCAATAGCCCCTGGTCTCCCCTGTATGAGAACATCCACAGCTGCTTCTCCCAACCCCCACCCACTCCAATCGCTGAAACAGGAACCTCATCTTTCACTCCCCTTACAAATGCTGAAGTTCTGACACTGGTGATGTCAAACCGTCCCACTACATGCCAGCTGGACCAGATACCCACCCCACTGCTCCAGACCATAGCACCAGACATCCTCACATCTCTGACTGCAACTCAAATAGAAGTTGGCTATTCTCGGCCCTTGCTCCACAATGGTGGAACAAACTTTCCACCACAGTTAGGACAGCCGAAACCCGACCAATCTGTCTCAGTCAACTAAAAACACACTTCTTCAATCAATATCTCAAATGAAGGAGAAAAAATATATACTGTCTTCTACTATCATGCACTTTTCCACTAAATAATATTCCTTGCCTATATTACTACGGGATATCTCTCCTTGGTCTGGGAGAAACCAGGTGGCTCCAGTCAGGGTAGGTCAAGCTGGCAAGAGAAAACCACCACCACTATACTCAATAAGCTGCAGACTTTCACCAACCGGTGCCTCAGACGCCTCCTGGGAATATACTGGCCCAACACCATCTCTAACACCAACCTGTGGGAACTCACCAAACAGGACACAATAGAAATTCAAATCCGGAGGAGGAAGTGGAGGTCACACACTCAGAAGAAAGAAATCAATCACAAAGCGGGCGCTGACATGGAACCCACAGGGCAGGAGGAAGAGAGGCAGACCGAAAGCTACCTGGAGAAGAACCGCAGAACAGGAGATGAAGAAAGAAGGGCTGTCCTGGCAAGATCTGGAGCGGAGGGCACAAGAGCGGAGAGGATGGAGGAGCTTCGTCGACGGCCTATGTTCCTTTGGAAATTTAAAGGCCTAAGTAAGTAAGTAAGTATATTACTATCTACTATACTAATACTGTATCATACAGTATTCGTATAGTAGATAGTAATATGTCTCTACTACTATGCTCTCAACACAGTAGTGTCCAAGTTTCAACACTGTTTGATGAAGTTGTACCCTTCCTGCTGACTTGTCATACAGATGTCGGGGGTGGCTCCCACCTCTCTAAGGCCCCATCCACACGAGCGCTGGTTTTAATATAACCATGATTGTATGTGCGCAGTTGCACTGTTCGGCCACACACAACCGGGGATTTGCTACACTGCAACCGCGGTCTTTAAAACCAGTGGCCAGGGTGAAGTTTTGCAGTTTTGCAGTTGCGTGTGGGCATAGCAACCGAGGTTATTCCCAGTGTTTACAGCAGAGCTGTCGCAATTATTTCCCATGTTCACGGCAGACCGCGGGGTAGAGAGATTATAGCAGAGCCAGCTACACCAGTGTTTACAGCAGAGCTGTCCCAAGTAGCGTTATATGAAAATGATTGTAACAAACTTTTGTTCAAAACGTATCGTCTGTGTTGAAGAGTGTTGTGATCGACTGATGTCTTGTCGCATTCGTGACCTGACGCTTGTTATAAGGAACCCAGTCCAGACTGCATCCCCTTAACAATTGTTTGTATTGAGCCGTATTGTATTGTACCCATTCTGCAATCTGTTAAATAACGTTTACATCCATTTCATATCGGTAACGTTACCACATTACGTTAGCATTTAAGCTATATACTATACATGGATATAGCCATTCACATTAGCATGTAGCTAACAACACCGGCGGTCTTTTGTGAGACTAAACTATCCGCTCTTGGTGGTAAATTGTGTTGCTGATGGTTTTGTTTCATCAACAAAATGAGAGGCAGAACACACAGTGAATGTATCCGTTTGTTTATTGCAGTTTCTTTCTTTGCTGAAAATATATGTTCCGTTGGCAAAATGATCAATAGGGTCCAGCTGTGTTTCTAAAGTAACAGGAAGTTTAGTGAGCGTTCAGCCTTTTCTGATTGGTTGAAATGGCCTTCATGTCTGAACAACATCGCCGCCTACTGTTTTGGCATTGTACTACATGTAAAGGTTGCTGGTGCCGTGGGTACGCAGTTATACACGGTTGTTCACCTGTGTTCACCTGTGTGGATGGAGTTTTATTTTTTTCTACTTCGGTCATATTAAATCCAAACGCTCGTGTGGACAGGGCCTAAGGCGGCGGTTACACCTTTCGTTTCATTTTCGTTTCATTGTCATATGCGTTTCGCCACGACGTGGCAGCCTCGAGTCACACTTTCGTTTTTGTCACCTGAGCACACTGATGTAGTACACTGCCAAAGCAGTAGGTGGCAAACATGAAGGCAATTTCAACCAATCAGAACTTGAATGTGCCAATACACTTCCTGGAAGCTCCAGCAAAGAAAATGTCAACAAGGCAGTCGCCTATGCCGCGCCACCATCTTGCCTATTTACTCAATGCAGCAATTATTTTTCAGCAAAGCCTAATAAAAGTGCAATAAACAAAACGGATACATTCACTGTGTGTTCTGCCTGTCATTTGTTGATGAAACAAAACTAACATCAACACAAGTGACCACCAAGCATCGGCGTATTTAGACCACTATCACTAGGGCACGTGCCCTACTGATGATCATCTGTGCCCCACTGATTAATTTTTTTTTTTTTTTTTTTACAAATGTTTTTTTATTTTCCCTTTTTTAACATGATCAAATGATCATTTAACATGATCAAATAATTATTATAATATTTTTTACTTCGCTTTGAAATATTATAGTGAAATATTTTGCACTGCATTTATCTTGTTGAAATCCTCCAACAGGCTCTTTTTTGTAAGTTGACTGGTTTGCACACCAATAATACAGTGCAATAATAGAATAGTAGAATAGATAGTAAAATTATGCAATAGAATGGCCAGAGTAAAATAGTGCTACAGTACAATCAACAGCAGGGTGTATTAGAAGGCTATGGTGAAGAGGTACGTTTTTAGCTTATTTCTGAAAATATTAAGAGATCTAGCTTCCCTAATGTCCATAGGTAGTGTGTTCCATAACTTTGGTGCATAGTTAGCAAAGGCTGCATCCCTGATTTTCTTTAGACTGTGGCTTGGAACCTTCAATAGACCAGTAGTAGATGATCACAATGTTTATACTTTGTATATAATGAGGAGGACCTTGAAATCAATTCTAAATGTTACCAGAAGCCAGTGTAGGTTACTTACTTGTAACTTCGGGTTTGATCCAAGGAGTAAGTTGCCCCATATTGCTCTGTAACATTTCTCTTTTTGTTATAGGACCGACTAGTAGGATTTCAGTTTTGCCCTCATTTAATTTTAGGAAGTTGTTCGTCATCCATTTGTTTATTGCTAAGAGACAGGCGGAAATGGAGTTTATAGCTGTGTGATCATTTGGTTCAGCGGAGATGTACAATTGTGTGTCATCTGCGTAACTATGGAAACATACATTGAGCTTTCTAATGATGTCTCCTCAATGTTCAATGTTCAATGCAATGTTCAATGCAAGTAAAGCACTTTAAACTTTAAGTATGACTAAATGTTTTCTTGACTATATATATAGTAACTGTTCCAAAATGCATAGATTTCTATGTATTTTAGGGGTTTGGGTGGCTAGCTCTTTTTAATAAAAATGTCAGATTGTTTTATTTATTTCATAGATTTCTATGCATTTCAGGAGTTTGGGGGGCTGGCTCCCCAAAATAATTAAATAACATAACCCTAACCTAACCCTAAAACCGAAATAAAGTAAAAAAAAAATAGTTACAAAATCCACCCATTTTCGTCCACAAACCGGCCAAAACCGGCCATAGATTTTGGTGGCCTTCTGTGCCCTACTGAAGTGCTGGGTCTAGATAAGCCCCTGCCACCAAGAGCGGATAGTTTAGTCTAAAAAAAGATCGGTAGCATTGTTAGCTGCATGCTAACGTCAATGGAGTATGCCATTATAACAGTATAGCATTGTGGCTAGAAGCTAACGTTAGCTCACGCTAGTTAGCCAGCACCAAATTGATGATATCGGGAGCTATCAGTAGTTAGATAACATTAGAGACAACGCTGTGTGTATTAAACAAAGGTGAATAGATGACTGGGCCATTTTGTTTAATGCTTGTTAAGTTGAAAGAGGAGCTCTGAGCTAACAGGGTCTGAATCCTGATAGCTAATGTTAGCCAGCTGCTCATGCAATCGGTAATGCTAGCAGAATGAATGGATGTAAACTTTATTTAACATATTGCATAATGGGTACAATACAATACGGCTCAATACAAACAATTGTTAAGGGAATGCAGACTGTTGTAGCTTGGACTGGGGTCCTTATAACAATAACTTGACAACACATGGTAGCTGCAGCTATTTGGGACATAGCTCCGTGTCCCAAACACACACACACCCACACACTGTTGTCACCGGAAGGGCACGCAGATGGTATCTACTGCGCATGGGCGTTTTCGCAACAACGGCTCCGTGCAGACTACACGGCTGTTGTCGGCGCGTTTTTTAGGGGTTCTCCAAAACGCAAACACAATTTAGCGTTTCAGCCGTATCCGCCAAAAAACGCCAAAAAACGCATTTCTGTGTAATAGGGACATCAAACGTATTCAAAAACGTATAAAAACGAGTACAAAAACACTGTGTCTAACCCCTGCCTAAAACAAGCCAGTCACCTTGATAATAATAAAAAAAATAAACCTGAACTCCACCGTCTCAGATAACACCTTTCTCTCTAAATCACTTGAATGTGCCAACGTTGTGCCGTATCCAACCAGCTCACTGATTATCTGTTACAGAACGACCTTGTGGACCCAAATCAGTCAGGCTTCAAGGCCGGTCACTCGATAGAGATAGCCCTCATAGCAGTCACTGAGGCTATTCAGTCTTCACTTTAGAAAAAGCAAAAGGCCTCTCCTCTGTCCAGATTCTCCAGAACCCGTCGGCAGCTTTTGACATAGTCAACCATCCAATCCTCCTCACATCCCTTGCAAGAATGAGAGTTGTAGGTTCTGCACTGGCATGGTTGTCGTCCTACCTCGACGACCACTCCTATCAAGTATCATGGAGAGGCACCTTATCGGACCACCACCCCCTACAGACGGATGTCCCTTAGGGCTCTGCCCTTGAACCCCTCCTCTTCTCTCTACACAAAATACGTGGGTAACACCATCATTTATCATGCCTTCTCATACCACTGCTATGCGGATGACACTCAACTCGTCCTCTCCTTTCCTCCCTCAGATACCCATGTCTCTGAATGGATCTCAGCCTGCCTGTCTGAATTGTCTGCCTGGACGAGGACCAACCACCTCAAACTGAACCTGAGCAAAATGGACCCACTAATTGACCTTTCAATCACAGTGGAAAACGTACAGTAGCCACCCCCGACTGTCAATAACCGAGGTGTTGGCCTTGAGAACCGGCTGGATGTTGCTCTGCTCACATTGTCTCAACAACCAGAACGTGCAGATTCTTCCTGAGCAATGTCAGAAGGATGCGCCCTTTCCTGACAAAAGAAACCACAAACTCCTCCTGCAATCAACAGTCTAACCTTGACTATTAAAATGCACTGCTAGCTGGTTTACCAGCTCGCTCCACCAAGGTGATTCAACTCATACAGAATGCAACGGCCTGCTGGTTTTCTACCAGCCTACCAAAGTCAGCACACGTCACCCCACGTCTCAGAGTGCTGCACTGGCTTTCCATCGCCGCACAAATCCACTTCAAGGTTCTTGAAATGGCATTATATGCAACAAGAGTAATGGCACACTCATATTCCCGGTCAATGGTCTCTAACGACACACCCTCAAGATCCCTACGCTCTGAATCTACTGTGTCGGAACACACAATACTGCTTACTGTGGACAACAGGAGCGCATTTGACAATTCTGAAGAAGTCGTAGTGGAGATCATTTACAGACAGCCTTTTGCTGCATAATTTTAGAAGGTTTAATTGTTATGCAATCAGTCATCTGAGATTACATTTTCCACGTCATCATTTGTTCGACAAATGCGTTTCCAAATAGCCTATTTAGCTATACTAAGGAAGTTTTATCAAATTGTGCAGTTTCTAATAAAGAAAGAAAGAAAGAAAGAAAGAAAGAAAGAAAGAAAGAAAGAAAGAAAGAAAGAAAGAAAGAAAGAAAGAAAGAAAGAAAGAAAGAAAGAAAGAAAGAAAGAAAGAAAGAAAGAAAGAAAGAAAGAAAGAAAGAAAGAAAGAAAGAAAGAAAGAAAGAAAGAAAGAAAGAAAAAAAGAAAAGAAAAGAAAGGATAGAGAGAGCAGGAGCAGAGGGAGCAGGATTATGTCTCAAGCACATCCAAAGACTTTAAGATACAGAAGGTTTGGTATCTGGCATATAGAGGTTACAACAATGCCTTTAGAAGAGATACTGAGAACACAGAGATACAGAGACGCAGGTATCAAAGGCAAAGAGGATATTGGTAGATAAAATAATCTAGAAGAAGAAAGTAAGTTCCGAGTTAAAATCTCTTGAAAGAGTTGAAGGAGCTTGTCGGCTACGGACTGAGGAGAGACACAAGGACAACTGGCGGTCGGGTTCCAGCAGTAGCATTAAAATCACAATGCACAGCGGGAATAATAGTCTGCTTTGGAATCAATGGCTGAGAAGTGTTATTCCTGCTAAATGCACTTACTGGTTCCTGGCTATATATGTACCGCTATGCTTTGCTCACTTCATATCACATCCGGGCAAGATGAGTCTGGTCTCTTTTGAAAGGAAACATTCTGAATGTTCATCCACAACAATCACTCTGAGTTTTTTGTAAGTTAAGTTAAATTAAGTTTTTTTTTTACTTCCATTTGAATTATCTTCAAACAAGAGGCCTCTTACATGTTCCAGCTGATAGGTATGCCCTGGAAAACACAATGGGTCCACCTAAAGCCTTATCTAGTACAGGTACAAAGTTGATAACAATACCACAGAAAATGAGTGTTTTACACAACCTTTTCTAATGGTATGTCTATGCGTCTTTCCAATATGGCCATTTGGAGTCTATAACTCTTGAACGCTTCAACGTACAGTCAAAATATTGGGCTCTAATGAAAGGTTACACATAGAGCTATCTTCAGATTCTATCAGATTCACTCTCAATATTACTGAAACAGAGTAAGTGAAGCATAAACGCATCCCATTGACAAACAAAAAACAGGCCCCTCCCCCTTCGAGCCCCAAACTAACAAAATAAATATTTACTATGTGAAGAATAATCTCAGAACAAATCATTTGAAATACATGGCTTTTGAGTCATATATCCCCGTTTGCAGAATTTCATTAGCTACAAAAGTGGCTAATCATTTTCACCGGTCAGACGTGATTGGACCGATTACCGGAAGGTGAAACAGGAGGTGGACACTTTTTCAGAAGGACGCTCGTTGGTTTCGTCTTATTCCCGGAGATTGCAAGCATTGTTGTTTGTCCAACTTCTTTGCTTGTCCAACTTCTCAAAAGTTATTTTTCAGGTCTTACTGGGGGCTGACATCTTGATTAGAACGTAACATTTGTAATTTTCACTCCAGGTCGCATTTGAGTCATCAATTGAGAAGTTGGACCATTTCAACAACTTCGGGGGGAAGTGTTTGACAAATAAGTGGCTCAGATGTTTAGGTAATACTGTATAAAATGCCTTTATTTCAAGCCGACTTGACTACTGTAATGCAACCATAGATACTCCAGCTAATTCAAAACTCAGCCGTTATTAACTAGAACCAAGAGGAGAGAGCACACCAGAACCAGTGTTAGCTACTCTGCACTGGCTTCCTGTAACATTTAGAATAGATTGGTAGGTCCTCCTCCTCATATACAACACACTAAATGGAACAGGACCAAGCTACATTGCCAATTATCTTATCAACTATGTGCCCCCAAGATCATTATGATCATCTACTTTTTTGTTTAGTGAAATTTCAAAGCAACAGCCAAAAGAAAATTGAAGATACAGCCTTTGCTAATTACGCACCAAAGCTATGGAACGCCTTACCTATGGACATTAGGGAGGCTAGCTCATTCAATATTTTCAAATCTAAGCTTAAAAACGTATTTATTCACCTTAGTCTTTGAATGCATTCTGCCACCTTACTCATTACATCCGCACTGTAATTATTGTATTGTAAATGAGAGCTATTTTATTGTCGTTTATGCTGCTATTTTAATGCAGTCTGCCACTTTGCACTAAAAAAATATATCTCTTCACCTTAGCCTTTTAATACATTATGCCACCTTACACTCATTGCATCCACACTGTGATTATTGTATTGTAAATTAGATCTATTTTATTGTTGATGTGTTTTATTACCTGCAATGTTTTTACCCTTTTATTCTGCACTGCTTTTATTCTGTCTATTCTATGTAAATTGCACATCTATTTTTACTGCTGTGAAGCATTTTAGTTAGGGATGCTCGATATTGGCTTTTTTACCGATACCGATATACCGATATTGTCCAACTCTTAATTTCCGATACCGATATCAACCGATACCGATATATGCAGGGTTTCCCCCCCCAAAAAACTGAATAATTTCAGGTAATTAATATTACATATATCTTGTCATGGAATTAACACAACATTATGCATACTTTTGACAATAAATAAAATCAGAATTTGTTCCTAGTTGCTTGCCTGGGTAAATAAATGTGAAATAAATGTAAAAAGAAAAAGAAAACATTTAAAAAAAATAATAATAATTTGAAAACAGATACAGATAATTTCCGATATCACATTTTAATGCCGATAATATCGGACATCCCTAATTTTAGTCAATGTTAATTTGCACGGGTGTGATATGAAGCGAGCAAAGCACAGCGGTACGTACACAGCCGGGAACCAGCAACCGAAATATATATATTCTTACCATACATACATCTATCTAATACCTGCATATACTCATTTTTACATACAGATCTATTATGTACATATCCCTTACCTACTAGTGTCTTTATACCTGTATCACTGTACATATTATACTACAACTCTGTACATGCATCTGATTAGCACTACACCCAGTAGTACTAAGTTGTATTTTTTTACCCAGTTTAATCACCTGTACATTGTATATTAAAATTGCACTTAGCGCCAACAACGAGTAAACTCGTTTTTATGATAGTTATTTCCTTTATTCGCTATTGGCATTCATAATTCATCCAGGAAGGCTCCGGGAGTCAAGCTGGACCCTGTCTGATATTTCAACGCCTCAATGCCGCCGCCTGGTGGATTTCGGGCGAGTTGCACTCCACTCTAAACCGGAAGTGGCGCTCTGTGCATCGGGGAAAAAGCTCCGGCAGAGATAGCTTGTAACGTGGATCAAGATACACACTCGAGTGCATGGGATCACTTTCGAGACGCAAGAATCAATATGCTTTCGGCGTTTATTGCGTCATACAAACGGAAAATGGATCTAGCAGATCGACATCAAATAATTGGAATATTTTTTCACCAGACGCATCGGCCACAGGTAAGAGGAATCTAACGTTATTTCCAGCTCGATTGTCCATTTATTTCATTGCAATCTATCCGATCGACGTATGGTGTCGTTCTAAAAAAGTAGTTAGTGACAATCAAGGAATCAAAAACGACCCCCCCCCCCCCCCTTTCCTTCACGCATGATTGAGCATAATGTAGCGATCATATGCATTTGAATTTTCTAATATAGCTAATATAGCGTGTATAGGAACGAAACGCCAATCGATTATGTGTAATACGCGTCAGGGCCTATAACGCGCGTTCTAGGAATTACTGCTGTAACTGAGGGGTACAATTCCCTGACTGTATTGATAAGTATGGTATCATTAAACCACTACCGCTTTATGTACTTTAACTACTGGCCATACAGTACACGATATCTAAATATGATGAACACTTTCCCACAATGAAATCGGGTCCACACAAAGGTAATAATCAAATATTTAATATATAGCAAAAGGTACATATAATATTCACCATTACATTTATGATTTGAATGCACTTGTAAGGCAAATGAGTACTCGTAGGCAAATCAACACTGAATGTCCAATCTCTGGTTACGCAGGAAGCAAGTATACAACCTGGCTCTTAGGGAATTATAACGATGGCACACTTAATGATTATAGCTGGATATACTGTAGGGGTCCTCCCGGTTGTAAGCCGGTAGGGGGGGTAGGAGAGCCGTCGGCAGTATCCCGTCTGGTCAACGATGTCTAGGGAGACTTCAGGTACAGAAGACAGTGCAGTAGAATCTTGATCCACAGATGAATACACCTTGGCTCTCTTGTAGGCTGTAGCTGTAGCTGTAGGTCCACAATGAAGAAGAAGCGAGGCGACCTCAGTCTGGTCTGAGCGCCGTCTCCCCTTGACTCCTTTCGGGGTAAATCCAACACTCACCGGTGTTGGCGATTATCCGCTCCACAAATCAAAGTACCAAAGCAAATATATATTCCATGCCGCATAGGGCTCAGCAGTCGTCGGGTAGGTAATCCAATGTACAGGTCCACTCGGTCCTCGCCTAGAACTCCTCGGATGAAAGCACCACGTGTGGTCTGCCCAACCTGGTTAAGACTCTAGATAACACGAGGAAGCGATGGGGGTGCTGCTCACTTTAGAACTCTAACCGCACGATGCACCATACATAATAGACTATTATTACTTAATAGAAATACGGTGCCAAACTCTGACAATTCAGCTATTAATTCGCACGAGGTCTCAATGCTATTCTAAGGCCAAACAGGCCATACTACACCGCACGCGGTATCGTGGGGTGAGGCTTCACGTTCTGTTACTTAGTTGGGTAGAAGGGTAAAGGACTAAGGGATAAGAGGACTTCTACATTTACTTGCGCCATATTTATATGCACGGTGAACAAATAGTGCCACTCTCTTTTCGGTAGCCGTATTCCTGCGCAGAGCCGGGGCTAGTAGGGACATGTTTCGTCGGTACCATTGAACTTGGCTCCAAGGGGCTTGTCTCCTGGCGCCAGTTCCTTGTCCAATAAGAGAATGAACTATTATGGGCTGTAGTAGACTAAAGGGATATTCTGTGTATATGTACAAGGAATATACAAGGGATATCAAACGATATACAAATACTATTCAATATATATCCATAAATAAATATATATATTCGGTTTAATCTGATCCTTCACAACAACTGCTATACAGTCTAAAAACATTATTCTCGACGGTACTAACATGACAATGTATGAATGGAAAAATATAATGTTCCCACATCCGGAACGATAGATACCCGATGTTGAATGGGCCATAGTAATGTCGATATAGCTATAATATTTAAAAAGTTATAGCCCTGCAAAGAAGGTGAGCCACTCCATAGGGTTACAGCACTGGCAGAGAGTGGTATAAGATGGGCATACTGCATGGCGCAGAATGTGTTAAGCATCAGGCAAAAACTGGGCCATTTTTGTTTTTGACTGCATACCTTTTTTGCAAAGCTTAGCTTTATACTTTATACGTATAGCTCATGCATGAGTCTGGTCTCTTTTGAAAGGTAACATTCTGAAGTTGCTAACACAATAAAGAAAGATCACTTTGAGTGCTAATGAAATAGAGTAACAGAGGTTTGAATACACAGAAGTAAAAGTTGTGTGTACTCACATTTCTGTTTAGTGGTCACCAGATGCCTGTTTTTAAGTTCCAGCATAGAGGTAGGAGCTGTAAAACACTGCGGTTCCATAGCCTTAAGTCTTATGTAGTACAGGTAAACATTTTATTAAAATCCCACAGAAAATGTGTGTTTGAGAAAAGTTTTTGTAATGTGTGTACCGGTAAAAATACAGCGTGATTATGCAAAATGGCCATCCACTCCCATTCATTCCGACACTTGAGTCAGGACAAAGGACTTCTTCGTCAACTTTCCCCACCTTCCCCCGCTCTCACCCGCCCGTCTGGGATCGCTTTCAGAGGGGACCCTCCTTGGCTACAGCGGTGATCAATTATTTTCACCATCAGCGGTGATTGGTCAGTTCAGGACCGTTCAAAACCAGACGTGGTCACTTGACGGAGCGGCCTGTCAAATGACGCTCACCGGATATATCGGCATGTAACTCGAGACCTGAAGCACGCAATTGGTTGAGTGTGGTGGCGATCGAAAGGCGGCAAATTCAACTTTCGAACGGTGTATTGGATGATCTGCGAAAAATACAGCCCAGAGCGGGTATACGAGCGCAAAGTGCCACAAGTGTGTGTGACGGCCCGATGTCAGGCCGTCCGATGATTAAGAGGTTAAATGACCTTGCCGAAAAAAACACTGCCACTCAGTGAGAAATGGCCTACAGACATATGTAATACAGACACAATAATGACACAAAAGAGGGGGGTAAAGAAAGAAAGTAATTGTCCTTTAACCCACCTCCCTCTGAGTCAGTTTCTGCTTGTCGATCTGCTTGACCTTGGGGCTGTTGGCCAGCAGGTGGCGCAGTTTCACATAGCTCTTCCACAGCTTCTGGTACCTGCCAAACAGTAAATAAGGAGGAGTCAGGCTGACGGGAGTCTATCCACCCTTGCAACAACACATCAATATTTCATCCGCGGCTCGCCCGTTATTAAACAACATCATTTAACAGTGGCCTGAGGCCATTACTCCATTAGCCGCTTCGCTGTGAGGCGCAGAGAGAGAGAGAGAGAGAGAGAGAGAGAGAGAGAGAGAGAGAGAGAGAGAGAGAGAGAGAGAGAGCAGGATATACAGAGAGAGAGAGAGAGAAAGGGAGATACATAGCAGGATAGAGAGAGATACATAGCAGGATAGAGAGAGAGAGATACATAGCAGGAGTGAGAGAGAGTGAGAGAGAGAGAGAGAGAGAGAGAGAGAGAGAGAGAGAGAGAGAGAGAGAGAGAGAGAGAACGAAGAGACACCAATCACTTCAGACGTTCACCATTTCAACTACGGGGAGGTGTGGGGGTGCAGTTCAAAGCACAGACCGACTGCTCAACCCGCCTTTTCTATAGCAGGATGGAGGTCACGCCACGTTTGTGCAGCTTTGATACGCTACATGGGAGCTATCGCCTGCGCAAAATCACACACGTTTTCTATGACAATCATTGTCTTTTGGTCTCATTTGCATTTGAATCAAGGTAGAGGAGTTATCGGCAAGGTGACATGTAGCTAGCATTCAGACCACCTTGCTCTGTCCCCTCTCCCCCTATCTCTCGCTCCCTCTCTCTCTCTTTTCAATCACACTCCCTGATTGATGGACCGAGGGCCGAGTGTGACCGTTATGCTCCCATTCAGGAGACTCTCTCCTCATTTGTGGAGAGTTATTAAATTATGACTGGTGGCAGGGACAGGGACAGGGGGGGGGGGAGGGGGGGGGGGCATTGGAGGGAAGGTGGCGGGGGGCGGATGAAAGAAAGGGAGGCGTGGGGAGAGAGCGGAGGTTGTGTGGAAGAATTATAGAGCTTTAATAGTGGGAACTTCATTAGGGACAGAGACTGGGGATGAGAGGGTTTCCCTGTCCAGATTAGCAACTCACCGCCACCTCCAGGCCTGACAGATGAGAGAGCGAGAGAGAGAGAGAGAGAGAGAGAGAGAGAGAGAGAGAGAGAGAGAGAAAAATGGAAAAGGGGAAAGAGAGAAAAGGGAGAGAAGAGACAAACAGAAAGATGGGGAAAGAGAGAGAGAGAGAGGAAAAAGACACAGAGAGGGGAGACAGATAGAGAGAAGAAAGATAGACAAAGAGGAGAGAGAGAGGCAGCCTGGGAGGCTCTCTCGTCCCTAATCCGCTCCAATGACCTTTCCACAGATCCTCTCAGTGCTCCCAGAGTAGCACAACCGCTGCTCTGTCACTCCCTGCACATACTTCCATTAGCATATGTTCTCTCTCTCTGTCTCTCCATCTGTCTTTTTCCCTCTCTGTCTCCCTCCCCCTCTCTCACTTTACTCTCAACCTCCTTTCTTTCCTCACTTTTTTTTCTCTTTCGCCCGCCTGCCTCTCACCTCCTCCCTTCAATCGCTCCCTCTTTGACCTCCCTCTCTCTTTGACCTCCCACACATCGCGGCTCCTTCCCACGCGGTCCTGATAGATGGTAAAAGGTTAGAGCGCCAACCTCTGAACACCACCAGTCTGGCCAGTCTCTCTCGCTAACCCTCCCTCCACCCCTCCATTATTCTCTCCCTCTCCCGCTCTCCCTCGTGTTGTTGATTGCGGCCGAGGCATTGCTAAAGAGAGCGGACTGCATGCATTTATAATAAAACACGTAGGGCATCTTGTGTTTTATTATAAATGCACACCGCTTACGCTCTGCTGTGGCAACGCTGCGGCCGCAATCAACACAGAAGAAAAGCCTGCCCTGCCGCCACGCGCCTCATTAGGGCTGCTGAGGATCTTTCCGGCACCATTTCCGCGTCAGATAATGATGTCCCCATCCATCCATAAATTTGTTCGCTGCCTACCGTGTAGAGAGAGAGGGTATGACATGCCTCGCTGAGTTGGGGGGGGGGGCACAGAAATGGACATCCCACACGTAGCGATGAGGAGACAGATATAGATAAAGAGAGGAATGGGGGAATGAGTGTGTGAGAGAGAGAGGGGGGTGAGAGAGAGGAGAGTAAGATAGAGACACAGAGGGGAGTGATAGACAGAGGGGAGTGATAGAGACAGAGGGGTGTAAGATAGTGAGAGAGACAGAGAGAGGTGGGAGAGAGAGAGAAAGACAGACAGAGAGAAAGAGAGGAGAGACAGAGACAGAGACAGAGACAGAGACAGAGACAGAGACAGAGACAGAGAGACAGAGAGACAGAGAGACAGAGAGACAGAGAGACAGAGACAGAGAGAGAGAGAGAGAGAGAGAGAGACAGAGGGTGGGGGGCTTTGGTGAAGAGAACACCATGAGGAGCAAGTGCTGCTGGCCACGATTTTAGAATGACAATGGTCCATTTGTTTGCGCCGCCTTCATCATCGCTATTCCCACACTCATCATCATCATCATCATCGCCGTCTGACTGTTGAATTGAAATAAGAACAGCAGCTAGTTTCAGCAGGAACGTTCTGAAAGCGCTGACTTTTTGATTGGTGCTCGGCACGCAGTTGTTGTCGCATCTCTGAACCCCTCGGAGGCTACAGAGATAATCGAATACAGGGCTTTTGTTAATTATGCAGAGGCACAGTACAATATTCCCTATCGCAGCCCTGTGGCATGTATGTATGCGTGCGTGTGTGTGTATGTGCGTGTGTGCGTGTGACATTACAATTCACAAGACATAAAGCACAGCTCCCGCCGGCGAAGGCGCCCGGGCAAACCCCGGGACCCGTGACGACGCATGTGAAAATGTCACGCCACTCTCCTTCTCTCCCCGTCTCCCTTTCTACACCCCCAACCCCCCACACCTTGAGGACACATACCATTCTCCGTCTGTGTCTCTCTCTCTCTCTCTCTGAGCAGAACACTCATGAGATGATGCCATGTCCTGTGAGAACAGCGGTGAATAAGCAGTGGAACATGGGGAGACAAAAGGGGTATGAAGAGTCTCTCTCTCTCTCTTTCTCGCTCTCTCCAAGAGTGGAAAGTAACAAAGTACTTGCACTTAAGTACTGTACTTGAAGTACATATTTGAGGTATTTCAGGTTTAGAGATAACGTAATGCTTTCACTCTATGTAGGGCGTATAATCGTATAACAGGCTGTGCAAGCGCAATTAAGTACAAACATTTATAATAATAAATAATTCAAACTGTATACAGTATATATGTGGTAGAGTAACCTGGACCGCAAACATACTTTCCAACCGCGGCTGGCTGTCAAAGCTATGGGAGGCGGCTGGGGTCAAAAAGGGTCATGTGATTAACTGCATTATCTCTCTCTAGGTCGTCCTCGGACGGGCCCTCCATCGGTGCTTCCAGTCATCCCGATCCTCCATGCATCTGGCTAGCTCGTTGGTGCTTTCTGTTCCCGCATCTCTCCTGAGTACGTCCACGTAGGTTAACGTGGGATGTCCTCGTGATCGATGCCCGTGTGTTGGTTCCCACAGCACAAGTTTGCTGGTTGGCATCTCATGGTGTCTCTGGCAGTGACCTGCCAGCCTCATTCTCCTGACTGCCACTTTATCGCTCACCTTTAGCACCCCCCACATACAAATTTGCATTAGTGACATGCTCATCCCTGTTGATGTTGAGCACCACACGCATCATTCTGGTGTAGCACCCATCCAAGGACTTCTGCAGGGTGGGCTTCAAGCATTCACTGCCATACAAAAGGACAGACTCAACTGTTGCATGAAAGAAGTTGAGCTTGATTTGACGGGGGAGGTTGGATTTCCACACACTGGTCATGCCGTTCAGAGCCCTCCACGCAAGTGCCTTCCCCTATTAAGGTCTTGCTCGGACGAGTTGACCCACGAGCCCAGGTACTTGAAATCACTGACTTCCTTTAGAGCAGAGCCTCCTGTTGTCCTTAGAGGTGGATGATCCGGGAGGATGTTATACATTATGACCTCGGTTTTCTTGGCATTTAGCTTAAGGCCAACCTTGGCGCACTCCGTCTCCACTCTGCACAGGAGTTCCTGTGCCTGCTCCACCTGGTCAGAGAGCAGGCTGATGTCGTCCGCGTAGTCAAGGTATGTTAGGACTATGGCGGGGTGTCGTCTCGATCTCCTTGGGGTTATTGTGAGACCAAGTTCCTGCTCCCGTCCATTGATGACCTTCCTGAGCGCATAGTCGAGGACTATGACGAAAAGGAAGGGGGCAAGGGTGTTATTATTAACTCCATTGCATTCGATTACGGCCAGCATACCAACCAGAACAAAAAGGAGTTTTTGATCATTAGTTAGCAAGCACAAATTCGCCAATTGGCATGAAAAAAAATAAAAATAAAAACACACACACACACTTTCAGGACCCCTTTCTCCCTGCTGTGGTAATGGTCGGTTGGTGGGTTGTTCCACAAAAATGCGGCCAAAGGTTTCCTCCCTAGGAGGCGAAATTGGGCACGGAGGTCGTATGTGTGTGTGTGTGTGTCAAATGTAACATTGTTATAACGCTGTTATAATACAGTCCAGCGAGATGATACTATACATTAGGCCTATTCCACGCCTTACCATAATAACTGTATGCGCATAAGAGAATCGCATCACTCCCTGTTACAATTGCTGCCAGTCTCTCCTATGAGAGACTATATGCTCTGTAAATACTAATGTACAGATACCGAGATGGCACACCATGTACCTGTTTATTGCACTGTTTTATTGGATTCTATTAATATGTTGTACCACTGTATTTTATTGGATTCTATTATATGTTGTACCACTGTATTGCACATCGTCGCGGGCAAGACCAGCCGCATTTCATTGTATACCTGTATGCCGTGACAATTAAAACTCTTGAATCTTGAATCTTGAATCTTGAGACACCTGTTGGTTCATGCATCAGAATACCGGCCTGTGCTTCTCTGTCTTCATCTCGCTTTGGAAAGCAAGAAATATGGTCCATTATGAGCCGGCACGAAAGAACGTGCCCAATAGTAGTTAGTTCCAGACAGCCAAGCTGCATTTCTTTCAACAGATGTTTTTCTGACACCTATTCATACCCTAAATCAGGTTTAGTAACTAGTTTTGCCAAGAAATAGTGCAATAGAGCCAATTAATACAAACAACAAACATTACAAAGTGCTTAACAGACTAATTTAAAACAAAATGACAAAAGGCAATGATTAATGATAAATATAGCCACTGGTCTTGCTAGCGAGAATGTGATATAGAACGCATTAGGGAATTACAGCGTGTTCTGCCCAATTTTCTTTCTTCAAAATGTTAGCTCGAAATGCAGACCACTTGAATCCCAAGGCGGTTGTTACTCATCTAGCAGGCGTCATTTCAAATGACGAGGGTAATATTTTGTACAGAGTTTGAAGATATACACGAACAACTGACATTATTCAAGGCTTTAAAGCAAGGAAGGGAAAAGGTCTGAACGACGACATACGCCCTACATCAACAAGTTCCTCTCTATAATATAGTCTACAACTATACCTCATATGAAATCAGCCCTGAGATGACCAATTGATAAGACATACAAGGGGGGCAACAGTGGCTCAGGAGGTAGAGTGGTCGTCTGGTAATCGGCAGGTTCCCGGTTCGATTCCGGCTCCTCCCGGGAAGCGTGTCGAAGTGTTCTTGAGTGAGACACTTAAAGGAAAACTCCAAAATTTTGGGAAATTTGCTTATTTAACATCTTCCCTGGAGTTAGACAAGAAGATACATACCTTTTTTGTCTCTGTGCGTGCATTTAGCTTTGGGAACAGTCGCTCCGTTAGCATAGCTTAGCTTCATCACTGGAAGTGGGGGGGGGACAATAGCCTGACGTTCCCTTACAGTGTATACAGTCACCAAATACACTCCGAATACAACTCCAAAACGTTCATGTAAACATGTTGTGACCTGTGTATTTACCACGTGGAGAAATAAAAAATAATTGAATTAGACGATTACGTTTTCTAAGCAAATATACTCTGAACTATTTTTTGCCTAAGCACTCGTCTCTGCGTGCAGTCTGTGATTTCTACGTGAAGCCGTGTTTGTGGACATTCCCATCAAAGGATCCGAACCGATTGAAGTTTATGGATACCATGACTTAAAATCCTCTTACCTTGACGATTAAAAGCCTCCCCAATTTAGAAAACAGTAATCCAATGGCTGGTATTGATAATATAATACTAACTACTGCACGTAGCTAACCGGAGCTAACACAGAACCGGATGGTCACTAAAGTAAATATAATTACTTCCTTTCTGGGGTTTTAAAAATAAAAGTGTGACATTTATAGCAGCGGAAAACGTTTATTTTGTACATTATCTAACGTTAACACGATCCTAAACTAACTTTAGGTTAGTTGTAACGTTAGTTTAGGTTCGTGTTAACGTTAGATAATGTACAAAATAAACGTTGTCCGGCGGTCAGGTGGCGTAACGGAGATTGCGTTCGTCACCAAACCCCGGAGCGGCTAGATTCGCCTGTTCGAATCCAGCTCACAGCTCCGGGGTTGTCACCAGCTTGGCTGGCCGTTCACACTAATACAATTGGCAGTATTAGAGGGTGGGAGAAGCTGACGGGGTGGGTCCGGGTCGTTGTAAACAGCGACTCCTACAGTTCGGTCGGGGCGCCTGCTAAGCGCGGATAGGACTTGAGTGGGATAGTGTGATCCTTCCACACGCTACGCCCTCTCAATGAGAATCCGCGCTGCCAGGTGAAAAGAAGCGGTTGATTGGCTAGACGTGTGTCGGAGGAAGCACGTGATAGCCTCCACTCTCCCAGACCGACTGTGGGGGGTAAGTGCGCAGCGACCAGGAAGGGGATTGGGAATTGGCATAACGACTAACATTGGGATGGGAGAAAATCGGAGGAAAATGGAGGGGGAAAAAGATCAATACAAAAAAATAAAAAAAAATAAACGTTGTCCGCTGCTATAAACGTTGCACTTTTATTTTGAAAACCCCAGAAAGGAAGTCATTATATTTACTTTAGTGACCATCCGGTTCTGTGTTAGCTCCGGTTAGCTACGTGCAGTAGTTAGTATTATATTATCAATACCAGCCATTGGATTACTGTTTTCTAAATTGGGGAGGCTTTTAATCGTCAAGGGTCAAGGTAAGAGGATTTTAAGTCATGGTATCCATAAACTTCAATCGGTTCGGATCCTTTGAATTAATGAGAATGTCCACAAACACGGCTTCACGTAGAAATCACAGACTGCGCGCAGAGACGAGTGCTTAGGCAACAAATTGTTCAGAGTATATTTGCTTAGAAAACGTAATTGTCTAATTCAATTATTTTTTATTTCTCCATGTGGTAAATACACAGGTCACAACATGTTTACATGAACGTTTTGGAGTTGTATTTGGAGTGTATTTGGTGACTGTATACACTGTAAGGGAACGTCAGGCTATTGTCCCTCCTCACTTCCAGTGATGAAGCTAAGCTACGCTAACGGAGCGACTGTTCCCAAAGCTAAATGCACGCACAGAGACAAAAAAGGTATGTATCTTCTTGTCTAACTCCAGGGAATATGTTAAATAAGCTAATTTCCCAAAATGTTGGAGTTTTCCTTTAACCCCTAACTGCTCCCGGTGAGCAGGTTGGCACCTTGCATGGTCGCCTGTGAATGTGCGAGTGAATGGGTGAATGTGAGGCATAAGTTGTAAAGCACTTTGGATAAAATAGCTATATAAATGCAGTCCATTTACCATTTATATACACAAACCTACAGAAGTTCAGCGGGCTACTTTGCTTCATTAATCTTACCAGGCTACAATAACCGTCTTGGCTCTACGTACTGAACCTCTCTCCACCGCTCTCCATCTGATTAAGTGAAAAGGTCTGCAAAACTTGCGTAAAAGAGAGTCTGTCAAAAGGAACTTGTGTCGTCTAACGACAAAAAGCAGTTCCGTCCATTTCCACCTGTACATACAAGTCTGACTCTTACTACCAAACCCGCACGGACTACAACGTATAACATATATCATGCCAGTTAGGGTACCTTGTGTATACGGCACGTGTGTATACCGTTTACTTTACTCATAGTATATATTCAGATTTATTTATTGCCCATTGTTATGTACTAGAGGCCTGGTCACTCCTGTGTCACCAGGGCAGGCAGGTGAGGGCTGCCAATTAGCCAATTAGTGCTGATTGGTTACCTGCTGGGGAGCTTCAAAGGCAGACCCAGAAACACACATGCACGGTCTGTGCCTAGTGAAAGAGCTGTCAGGTTCTTACAGTCCTTGTCCGTTGGGTTACCAGTACATTAGCTTATAGTTATATTAGTAGTTCCTTGGTTTAGTAGCATTTTTTGAGTTAGAGCACAGGGTTTTGGTGTTGATTACACATAGGTTGCGTACCCATGAGCCAGGGTCGTAACAATTGGGCGCTCGTCCGGGATCTTTTACCCCTAGCACTTTGTTTGGTGATTTTTTTTTGTGTTGCACGGGGTGTCATCATATTATGGTTTGGGTGGTGTTCGTTACACATGGTGTAACGTGGGGGCTGAGCCATTTTCATCAAACAGGTGAGTATGCCGTATTTGTTTGTAATTTGATGTGACTACTTATGCTGTTAAAATATATAGTTTAGTAGGCACCACATGTAGATAGGGATATTATTTTCTGGTTGTTGGTTAGCGTCCGGTGCACCGCGTACTCCTGGGGCGGTCAATGAAATGATTGTATATGATCTTTGACTGGTAGCAGGTGTGGTTGAAGAAAGTTAGGTCTACAGGGCATTAGTTTAAGGGTAGGTAGGTTAGGGCGGCCAGGAAACACAGGTAGTGTGGTAGGGCTTGATTTAGTGTTTCTTAGGGTAGACATGTGGTAGGCCCGGGTTTTCTGCAGTTTAGACGTAGAAGCATATGTGGTCACATCAGGTTAGAAGGCGCACCTGTTTGGAATATTTTATGGTTGTTATTATTGGCATTAGCATTCTTCATGGTTCTTCAGTGGTTCTTCGTGGTTCTTCAGTGGTTCTTTAGTGGTTTTTCAGTGGTTCTTTGGTGGTTCTTCGTGGTTTGTTAGTGGTTCTTAGTGACTGTAGGGTAAAGTGAGTAGCTTGTGGTGACTGGTACAGTAACGATGGCTACCATTAAGGATTTTGTTGAGAACCCCTCTGACGAGATGTTGGGAAGGTTTTCCAAAGAGCAGCTTCTGAAGCTTGCTGTGCACTACGATGTGGAGCTTACTGCCAGTGAGAAGCGGTTAAAAATGACTGCCTTGGGGACTTTGAGGGCTATACTCATTGAGGAGCAGGTGATTGTGGCAACGGTGGATGAGCTTCTTTTGTCTGAGGTGTCTCCACAACTCTCTGGCGTGGGGGAAGGTGTTGCCATCGATTGGGGGCCTAGGGAGTTGGCATTTAGGGAAAAGCAGCTACAACAAGAGCGTGAGTTTAAGGAAAAACAGCTACAACAAGAGAGGAGAGATGAGAGAGAGCGGGAGCTTAAGGAAAAACAGCTACAACAAGAGGAGAGGAGAGAGGAGAGAGAGCACGATTGTGCAATGAAGGAGCTTGCATTTAAGCATGCTGCCTTGCAGGCGGGTTCTCTGCATCCAGAGTCACGTTCCGGGTTTGATGTAGGCAGGAATATTAGGATGGTGCCACCATTCTTTGAGAAAGACGTGGAAAGATATTTTCCCCTTTTTGAACGGGTGGCAACCACATTGAAGTGGCCTGATACCGCCTGGACACTGCTGCTGCAATGTGTTTTGGTTGGTAGGGCACAAGAAGCCTACACTGCTCTGTCCCTTGAACAAAGCGCTGATTATGAGCTGGTTAAAGCTTCCATATTGAGGGCTTATGAGTTGGTCCCCGAGGCCTATCGTCAGCGTTTTAGAGGTTATCGTAGGCAGGAGGGGCAGTCTTATGTTGAATTTGGAAAAGAGAAGGAGAACCTGTTTGACCGGTGGTGCACCTCGCAAAAAGCAGAGTCAAGGGAGCAGCTCAGACAGTTGGTTCTCCTAGAGGAATTTAAGAGGTGTGTTCCTGATAACGTTTCCACACATCTAAATGAGCATAAGGTATCGAAGATAGCCGACGCTGCTGTCTTGGCTGATGAGTTTGTGTTAACACACAAATCTGTCTTTGTAGAGGAGGGCCGTGTGGAGTCCAGGGGTAGTAGGCGTCCTTCTCAGGGGAGCCGGTTCCCGGCACCCGTGTCTGCTGGTCGGTTTACTTCGACTCCTAGGCAAGGTGGCTCTGCTAGTGCATTCCCAGAGGGGGTTATCTGTTTTTACTGTAAGGAGCCTGGTCATATCGTTGCTGGATGCCCTGTGCTTAAGCAGAAAAATGTAAAAACGGTGGCTCTGGTAGAAATCATAGACAGGACACCTATGCCGACATTAGAGGGTGGGGTGCGAAGTATCAAAGGTGCAGACAGGGAGCTAGAGGGCTCCTCAACATTTAGGATGGATGGATTTGTTTCACTGGTTGGTGAATTAGGATCAAGGCAGGCTATTACAATATGGAGAGATACAGGAGCTTTCCAGACTCTCATTCTGGATGGGATTTTGCCATTTTCGGAAGATTCTTCATTGCATTCCGGTGCCATTGTTCAGGGCTTTGGAGGAGGCTTTGTGAATACTCCTTTGCATGAGGTCTCGCTAAACTCTCCCTTAGTATCAGGCAATGTTGTCGTAGGTGTGTGTTCTCACATTCCCATAAAGGGGGTGTCCTTCATTCTAGGGAACGATTTGGCCGGTGGCAAAGTGCTGGCTACTCCAGTTGTAATTCCCGTCCCTGTAGTTTCTGAGGTTCCTGATGAGCTCGCACAGAAGCATCCAGGAGTGTTTCCTGTGTGTGCGGTAACACGCGCAATGTCAAAGGTCAAATGTGACACCCATGAGGTTGTTAACTTAGATGGTGATATGACACTTAGTGACACGTTCTTTGTTGAGTTGAAAAGTGGCCCTGATGAGGGGTTTGGTAAGGTGATTCCGTCTCATGAGCAGTTGGTACTAGAGCAAAACAAGGAGGTCTCCTTGTCGTCCCTCTTTGAAGAGGCGGTTTTAGAGGATGAAATGGTAGATACGTCTCAAGGATACTTTGTTAGCAATGACGTGCTCATGAGAAAGTGGACACCACCTAACCTGTCCAGTCTGGATGACTGGGGCAGTGTGTTTCAGATTGTTGTTCCAGCCGTGTATCGTCCTGATATACTGCATCTAGCACATGATCATGATCTTGCTGGTCACATGGGGGTCAGGAAGACTTATGACCGTGTGCTGAGTCATTTTTGTTGGCCTGGTTTGAAGTCAGATGTGGCACAATATTGTCGCTCGTGCCATGTGTGTCAGGTGGTTGGTAAACCAAACCAGAAGATCCCTCAGGCTCCTCTGCAGCCTATCCCTGCCGTTGGGGAACCTTTTGAGCGGATCCGCATTGACTGTGTTGGTCCCCTCCCTCGAACTAAGACAGGGAACCAGTACCTTTTGACTATTATGTGTGCAGCGACCCGTTTTCCTGAAGCCATTCCTTTACGCAAGATCACAGCCCCAGCTATATCCAAAGCTCTGGTTAGGTTTTTTTCGACTTTTGGTCTACCAAAGGTCATTCAATCAGATCAAGGGTCTAACTTCATGTCCCGTCTCTTTGCTCAGGTCCTCCAGCAGTTGTCTATCCAGCATTGCCCTTCCTCTGCCTATCATCCAGAGTCCCAGGGGGCGCTGGAGAGATTTCACCAGACTATCAAAACAATGCTGCGGGCATATTGTACGGAGTTCGACAAAGACTGGGATGATGGAATTCCTTTGCTTCTGTTTGCTGCTAGGGAGGTAACCCAGGAGTCTCTTGGATTCAGCCCGGCTGAGCTGGTGTTCGGCCACACAGTGAGGGGTCCTTTGAAACTGCTGAAGGAAAAGTGGTTGGCTGACCAGACTCCTTCCTCTACTAATTTGTTGGACTATGTGTGTGACTTCAGGCTTAAGCTTAGTAGAGCATGTGAACTAGCGAAAGAGAACCTAAAGGTAGCCCAAGGAAAAATGAAGGTGTGGTATGATAGGCGGGCCCGACATAGGGTGTTCTCACCAGGAGACAAGGTGTTGGTTCTCTCGCCTATTCTTGGGTCTGCATTACAGGCTAAATACAGTGGGCCATACTCCATTGAGCGCAAAGTTGGTGAGGTCGACTACTTGATTAAAACTCCCGACCGCAGGCGCAAGAGTAGATTATGTCACGTCAATATGTTGAAGGCGTACAATGATAGGGCTCAGATTGACCAGTCAGGGGTCAAGCCTGTGGCTGTTCTAACAGTTTCTGCATCTCCTATTGTAGCCGACTGTTCTGTGTCGAAGGAGATTTCTCAGGGCCGGTTGCCAAACACCCAGATACTAGGTGACTTGGACTCACACCTGTCGTACTTACCACTTCCTGAGCGTACGGATGTGGTGCGCCTACTTAGACAGCATACACGTTTGTTTTCTGATGTCCCTAGTCGTACTAATGTACTCGAGCATGACATTGATGTTGGTAGTGCAGGGCCAATTAAGCAACATGCCTATAGGGTGAATCCGGAAAAACGAAGGATCTTGAGTAAGGAAGTAAGACTATATGGTGAGACATGGCATTGCGGAGCCCAGTTCTAGTGCGTGGAGCTCCCCCTGCCTGCTTGTTGATAAGCCAGACTGCACTCATTGGTTCTGTACTGATTTCCGTAAAGTTAATGCAGTAACCAAGCCGGACTCGTACCCTCTGCCTCGGATGGACGACTGTATCGATCGGGTGGGTTCAGCAGCCTTTGTAAGTAAATTGGATTTGCTAAAGGGATACTGGCAGGTTCCGCTTACTCCGCGAGCACGTGATATATCCGCTTTTGTCACACCAGAGAGTTTCTGCCAGTATACAGTGATGGCCTTTGGCATGCGAAATGCCCCAGCGACGTTTCAGCGGCTAGTGAACAAGGTCCTGGGCGGGGTAGCGTTCTGTGAGGCATATCTGGATGACCTGGTTATCCACAGTTCCTCTTGGTCACAACATGTGGAGCATCTGGCCGAAGTGTTCAAGCGGTTGGGTGATGCTAACTTGACAGTTAACCTTGCGAAATGTGAATTTGGACAGGCCACGGTTACCTACCTGGGTAAGGTGGTTGGACGTGGGCATGTGTGCCCCATTACAGCTAAGGTGGAGGCTATAGTGGGCTTCCCTGCTCCCATCACCAGGCGGGAGTTAAAGCGCTTCCTAGGTATGGCAGGGTACTATAGGAGTTTCTGTAGGAACTTTGCTTCTGTTATTGCCCCTTTGACCAATCTGCTCAGTCCTAAGGTACCTTTCGTGTGGACTGAGACTTGTCAACAGTCTTTTGAGAGCATCAAGGGTATTCTGATTAGCGCTCCCGTTCTGTCAGCTCCCGATTTTCAACTGCCATTCAAGTTGGCAGTGGATGCTAGTGACCTCGGTGCTGGAGCCGTCCTCCTGCAAGAGGATGCATTAGAGGTGGAGCACCCAGTGTGCTACTTTTCTAAAAAGTTTGACAGGCATCAACTGCACTACTCTACTATAGAGAAGGAGGCGCTCGCTTTGGTTCTTGCCTTGAACCATTTTGATGTTTACGTGGGATCCTCCAGTTTACCCCTTGTTGTGTATACAGACCATAACCCTTTGGTTTTTCTTCGCAGCATGGTGAATTCGAATCATCGTTTGATGCGATGGAGTTTGTTCCTCCAGGCGTATAACTTGGATATTCGCCACATTCGTGGGAGGGACAACGTGCTAGCAGACGCCCTCTCACGATCATAGTACCGGTGTTTGTGGTACCCGTTATCGCTGTTGTGGTAGAGGCCCTGACAACTAAGGGGTCACAGTTGTTTTTGTTTTGTTTATGGGTTGTTGTGTATTGGTTACCTGCTGGGGAGCTTCAAAGGCAGACCCAGAAACACACATGCACGGTCTGTGCCTAGTGAAAGAGCTGTCAGGTTCTTACAGTCGTTGTCCGTTGGGTTACCAGTACATTAGCTTATAGTTATATTAGTAGTTCCTTGGTTTAGTAGCATTTTTGAGTTAGAGCACAGGGTTTTGGTGTTGATTACACATAGGTTGCGTACCCATGAGCCAGGGTCGTAACACCCATAATTGTAAGGTATAATATAACTGATAGGGCATACATAACCTCATCTGCACCTTTGATTACAGTTTACTTTCTCATATTCAGATACAATTTGATTGCCTATATTTGTGTCTTTCTACTATTACCCTGCCCCTACCTGTACCTCCCCTCCCCCTCCGCTATGATGCCCAAATTTCCCCAAGGGGGTCAATCAAGGAATATGTTATCACACACACGTACATATAGACGCTGCCATCAATTTGAAACAGACTAAACGGCCTTGCCTAAATATCCATACCAAAGGCTCTGACTAAAAATCACTGACTAGACATTCATGATTGAGAGTGTTCACAATTTGCAACGTATAGCCCAGGGCAGCAGTCTGTAGCGCTGTGGGAAAAATTGTTATCTGTAAGAGTCATATCACGGGGTGACAGTGGCTCAGGTAGAGTAGGTAGAGGTAGAGACATCGTCTGGTCATCAGAAGGTTCCCGGTTAGATTTCGGCTGCTTCCGGCTCCCATGGTCGCCTCCGCCACGGGTGTGTGAATTTGTGAGTGAATGGGTGAATGTGAGTGATAAGTTGTAAAGCTATTTGGATAAAAGCGCTATATAAATGCAATATATATCACTGAAGAGCTTAAATAGGCCTAAATAGACCTGGACAACATCCAAATGGCTGTGGCCAGGCCTTTTCCCTCGTGAAGTATATTGACCATTATATTGCTGCAACAGCTATAAAGCATGTTAGATTACATTAGATCTGTATCCTCATTGTGCTTAGAACTATGAAGATCTGCTCAGCAGCCCTTCAGCAGTGTGCAGCATAACAACAACAACAAAGGTACATTCAATAAGTAAAAGCAAATACAGTATAAATAAATTAAGCAAACTATAAAAAGAAGATCAAGTGACCTAAACAGTAGTGGTAAAGTAGTAGCATATGGGGTGGTATGTGCAATACTGCAATACGTGCAATGTGATAGTAAATGGTAAATGGCTGCATTTATATAGCGCTTTTATCCAAAGCGCTTTACAATTTGTTCCTCATATTGACTCATACATTCACACACCGACGGCAGAGGCAACCATGCAAGGTGCCAACCTGCTCAACAAGAACAAATTAGGGGTTAGGTGTCTTGCTCAAGGACACTTTGACACGCCGGGAATCGAACCGGGAACCTCCAGATAACCAGACAACTGCTACCTCCTGAGCCACTGTCTTTGGTACGTCTGTTAAGTGTGTAGTGCATAATGAATGTGTGTGTGTGTGTGTGTGTGTGTGTGTGTGTGTGTGTGTGTGTGTGTGTGTGTGTGTGTGTGTGTGTGTGTGTGTGTGTGTGTGTGTGTGTGTGCACGTACGTGTGTGGGTTGGGATTAACTGTAAAATACAATAAGTAAAAGCAAATCTAAATAAAGGCAGACTATAAACACGAGATAAACAGCAGTGGTAAAGTAGCAGCATATGGGGTGTTGTGTGCAATACTGCAATATGATGAGTCTCTGGTAAGTCCGTAAGGGGGTAGTGCATAATGAGTGTGTGTGTGTGTGTGTGTGTGTGTGTGTGTGTGTGTGTGTGTGTGTGTGTGTGTGTGTGCGTGCGTGCGTGTGTGTGGGTTGGGATTATGGCTCACAGCAGTAAGTCTTTGGCAGTGGAGGGTAAACAGAGGTTAAGGCTGAATCAGTTTCCACGTCGGTTCTTTAGCTCCGGGGGTTCTAGCCTTTATAGTTCCAAGTAACGCAACCTCTTTGCTAATCCCTCGTCCACATGAGAGTGAGGTGAAAGCGGAAGAGCGCTGCGATTGGCCCTCGAGGCATGTGGGCCAATCGCGTCACTTGCGGTGCTGCTGCGCGGGAGACGTGCCGGTAGGTAGGCTCCTTGCCCTGCAGCGGCAGTGGTGGCAGCAACGCCTTCGGCGCCACTTTGACGTGCGAGTATAAATTAAGACTTTACAGCTCTTAGAAAGAAGCAGTTTTCTTTTCTTTTTTTGTCCATTTGTTCTGCTTTTGATTGTCCTGCATCTTCTTCCAGATGGGAGGGGGGCCAACGAGACAGTGTCCATGTCATTTGTTTGGTTCTTTCATTACATTTACATTTAGCTGAAGCTTTTATTCAAAGTGACTTACAAATTGTGAACAACAAGTCAGCAGGAGGGGTACATCTCAGGGTCAGTGGTATTGTTCGTGAAATAGTATCAAGTTTCAGTGCTACACTCTGAGTGCATAGTAGTATAGACTAGGGGTGTTACGGTACACAAAAACCACGGTTCGGTACGTACCTCGGTTTTGAAGTCAATGTTCGGTACGGGTTTTCGGTACAGTGGGGGAAAGTTTGGCTTTCCATGTTCCACTCAGGGGTGATGTACTGTGCAGTAACTAATTGTACTTGTAGGGCTGTCAACGAATATTCTATATTGAAATTAATAATCGACTTGTAATTTTTTTTTTTAAATAATAATTATATTAGATTGTGAAAAAAAACACCCCCCGGTGGGCGGTCGTTAGTGGTTAACATACCGTTGGATTAGTTCGGTACACTACACAGCCGTTCGGTACGGTACGGTACGGTACACACTGAAACGGTTCGGTACGGATAGTTACGTGTACCTTTACACCCCTAGTATAGACATATTAGCATGGTAGGTAGTAGTATAAGTATAGTAGCAGGGTACATACCGGTAATAGTAAAAAGACAGTAAGTATATTTATTTCATATTGTTTGAAGAGGTGTATTTTTAGTTTATGGCAGAAAATTGGACGGGTTTCAGCTGTCCTGACTGTGGTGGGGAGGACCGAGACTAGCCTGCTTCGCTTTGATGACCCCCCCGGAGCTCAGATAGGAGTGGGTCTGAGGCGGCCAGAAGATACCGCTGGCTTTCTTTTGTAAGAACCGGAGAGGTTAATTATGTGCATAGTTACATCTTCATGGTTAATGCAAATGTGTTGTTAAAGCATTAGCAATCAAATACAAATTTAGGTTCAGGAGTTTGGTAGAGAACTTGATTTCTCTGGCCAGGAGAAGAACCAAGATCCCCCCCCCAATTATGTGAGCTTGCTCCTTAAGCTTTCTGTGGGGCAAACAGGTGAAACAATGTGTGAGGGGAGAGGAAGGGGAGGTTTGCGGGTGTGAACAGAGGCCTTGGAGGAAAACTTCAGAAGACCATTAACATCTTCTTAGTTGGTGGTGAGGTGCAGGTTGTTACAGCCTCTAGGCCATTTCCTTTGTTGTTCGTCACCAGTCCTACTATGGTTTAAGAGTGAATCGTCAGCGCCGTTTCATCCTGCGAAAAGGACCCCCCCGACTTCTCCTACTTTTCCACTTCGAAAAATACTACCTCAAATCTCTTGAAATGCCGGCTATCGGCAGCGGCAGCACAACAACGAGTTGTTTAAAAAGAGACCGTCCTTCACGGAGCCCGCTGTGCTTTTGATCAAGCCTGAAGTAGCCTCGTTACCAAACCTCCAGTGCTGCGGGGGGGAGAAAAGCTGCTGGTTTTCAGTTAATGAGCGTTCACATCAGAGGTGCAGTGGGGGGGGGGGGGGGTAACGCAAGTAATGTAGCGAGTAACGTGATGGATTACTGCACCCAGAGAGAAATAATTAAAGTAATAATATTATTTATGAAATGAGAAACAAGGAATATGTTTTATGTTTTTTTGAGTAACAATCCCAATGGCAACAAAGAGAGAGTAGAGGAGGGGGCTGAGGACACACCCATGCGGTGTGTCCCTGTATTCAGGATCATAGTTGTGGAGGAGTGACCTTCGATCCTGATGTTTTTGGGGTCCGTTGCTTAGAAAATACAGTGTCCGCGAGCACGGCGATCAGTCATAACGGCTGTTGGACCAGTTTGTGTGGAATTACTGAACTAAAATCAACAAACGGCATCCTGACACACGTGGCCTGCTGTTCCTCCTGCTGTGTGTGACGTTGGGACTGCATCAGCACAGAGCCTAACACTGCGGCAAACTGACAATATGCTACATTATGAATTCTGTTCCCTTTCAAGGAGTGTGGATCCAAGAGTAAAGCTGATTATTACTCAAGAAGAATGTCTTTTACCACCCTGGTGGATGAACTTACTGGGGGTCTCCGGCGTAGCTGAGCTGGGCCGGCCTGATCCCAAAGTGAACGATGATGGGGAAGGTGATGACGTCCGGGTTGAACTGTTCTCTGTCCAGCTGGTCGATCCGCACAGAGCTCGGCTTCTGCAAAACAACATCCACGCACACCGTAAGACCACAGGCAAACACTATCGCAACCATGCATATTTACTGCATATAAACTTTAACTTCTACCAAATATGCACTAATAATCGATGAAGGGAATTGTAATGCGATAGGCCCGGGGGTTGTGTTCTACAGTGCGTGCCAGCGTTTCCGTTAGCCGGTAATTACCGGTATTAGACCGGCAAAATCTGTTGAAGTCCGACATATTTAATCTCTCCGGTCTTAATGTCCGGTGAAAATAATTCCCTCCAAGCACAATTTGATTATTTGAATTGTGTTAAAGGGGAACTCCACTTTTTTTGGAAATGAGCTTATTTAACATCTTCCCTGGAGTTAGACAAGAAGATGCATACCTTTTTTGTCTCTGTGCGTGCATTTTAGCTTTGGGAATAGACGCTCCGTTAGCATAGCTTAGCTTCATCACTGGAAGTGAGGCAGGACAGTAGCCTTACAGTGCCTTACAGTGTATTGCAAGGTCTGACATTGGCCAAACTTGATATGCATGACCTTGGTGGGCTCTAGGTCAACTCCTGAAAAGGGGGTCAATGTCAGACCTTGCAATCAAAAGTTAGGGGGCGCACTGAAATTATGGCAAGGGTTATTAGCCCCCTAACTTTGATTGCAAAGTCTGACATTGACCCCCTTTTCAGGAGTTGACCTAGAGCCCACCAAGGTCATGCATATCAAGTTTGGTCAATGTCAGACCTTGCAATACACTGTAAGGCACTGTAAGGCACTGTAAGGCTACTGTCCTGCCTCACTTCCAGTGATGAAGCTAAGCTATGCTAACGGAGCGTCTATTCCCAAAGCTAAAATGCACGCACAGAGACAAAAAAGGTATGCATCTTCTTGTCTAACTCCAGGGAAGATGTTAAATAAGCTCATTTCCAAAAAAAGTGGAGTTCCCCTTTAAAATAGGCAAAAATTAAATAGCCTATGCGATGAACGAAACAATCATTACATTTGTTTCATCGTTGCTTCTAATAATGACAACGACGTTGTCAGCGAGAGCTTAGTGCTGGGATTGCGAGTGCATGTGTAGCTGCAGAGCCGGAGCAGCAGCGGCACAGTGCAGTACTCCAATTCAGCCATTGGCAATTCAGCTGTTGGGTGGGGGGCGCTGCTGAGCGGTCCCCAGATAGAGCCAAAAAACAGCTGAATCTGCTGCTCTGCAGCGCCATACTCTTTGCAAATAAGTCGTTGGGAGGTGGAGAGAGAGAGAGTCGTCACGCAAACCCACGATAATGTTGCCGTCTCTCTGCCAAATTTCTCAGTTCTTCGCTTGATATAATTAATACAAATGTCCAATATAACGGAATTCGTTAGCTCATAAAAATGTGATTATAACAGACTGCTGTTTATTAATGTCGGGCGACTGCCCACAGACACCTATTTGATTTAAAGTCGGCAGCAGCACGAGTCTCGGGACTTATTTTATTTGGAATATAATGACTGTATACGCAAAAGTAGCCTAGTTTTAAGTAAAAATATTATAAATCTACATGCCTTGATGATGTCATTATTTTGTTTTGTTGTCATTCTTTTGCCTATCAATTGTTTTTAAGCTCAATAAACTCTGACCGGAATTTCTCTCATTTGACCGGTAGATTGAAATCTACCGGACACTGAGGCCGGCAACGATTTTTTTCTAACGGAAACCCTGGTGCGTGCGCTGCGATGACGGGAGTGACTTTCACACCCTTATCAGGACAGAGATCGACAGGCCGCACGTCCCTGCAGCTCACTGCTACATCAGAGTTAGTCTGTCAGGCGCTTTTCAGAGATCAGACAAAGGGGACTGAAGCATAAGGCACAATGAGCCAAACAGCAGATGGCTCGAGGTTGGCGCTAACCTTGACATTAGATTGTGTGATCCTCGTCACGCCCCGCAAACAAACTTTGATTTGGGATCAAGAGAAAACGTGCGCCACTTTGATTTCCTGTATGGCGACTAGCCATGTGACGGTAGTGATGCAACTATGCAAACTGGCCTTTATAACGTGTCATTTTGAGTGTTTTTGTTTAAGGTCGTTATTGCTTTGATTGTTCGTTTAATAAATGTTTTCTTATTTTTAACAATAATTTATTCTTTGTGAAGAACGGTGTGACTCTGTAAAAGGTGCTATACTAAATAAAGCGTGGATTTAAGATACGTGGCTAGGCGTTAATCGTTCCATAGCTCTCCGATTCCCTACCTAGGTTTTAAATATGCCCCACTTGACTGAAGGTCGATGACATCTCGTCTGTGGGAATAATCACTCCAGCGTGCCATGTTTGATTGGCATCACAACCTTTGATTTGGAGTAGCACTTGTCCTTGGTGCGGCATGGTACTGTAGGTGACGATGAATCCTCCTGACATATCGTCAGAGGCGACAATACACTTCCAGGGAATGACAGGCAGGGTTGACTTGGTTGAGCACGAGCTGAACCATGCTATCTAGGTCTGAATAACAACCTAACTTAGAGCGAGAAAATAAGTGTAACATTTTTAACGGTACGATTGTCATGTTATCGCTGTATCTTGAGTCATATTTGATGTGCAACGTCTAGTCTGAAAGTTTGATCTGAATTTCGTTCGACGTTAGAGGCTTCCACTGCTAGATGGTTCATGAACAGCTTGCTTGGTACAGGCACATAAACAGCCCGTGAAGAACAGGGCTGAAACAGAGAGGCATCGAGACTTAATTAACATAAGGATTTAAATGAAAGATTTAGGGCGTGTTCACACCTGAAAGTCCGCGGATAGTCCGGACTTTCTGGTGGACCAAATGTGAAAATTATACATTGTTTGATTTTGGTCTGCGTTCGCACTACCCTTTTTGGTGCGGATCTAATTTGTAAACAAAGGACATACAGTCGCCAAGTCGTTCATCTATTGGACTATAGCACTTACAAACGTAAACAGTTGCCGACAGCGCAATGAGAGAGATACTATTACGAGCACGGCGCAAGTCGACTAGACTTGAGTGTAGAGAGAGAGAGAGAGAGAGAGAGACTGTCCGCGCGCGGCGCCAGTCTAGAGAGAGAGAGGAAGAGAGAGACTGTCCGCGCGCGGCGCGAGTCTAGAGAGGAGAGAGAGAGAGAGAGAGAGAGACTGTCCGCGCGCGGCGCGAGTCTAGAGAGGAGAGAGAGAGAGAGAGAGAGAGAGAAAGAGAGACTGTCCGCGCGCAGCGCGAGTCTAGAGAGGAGAGCGAGAGAGAGAGAGATAGAGAGAGACTGTCCGCGCGCCCGTCATTCATTTGAGTTGGGTCGCGCGCCAGCCGCCACTAGGCGTCTGTCACTCATTTGCTCTAGATTAGGTACTATATAAAGTTCGATCGCGTTCACACCAACAGCAAACGCACCATGGTCCACTTTGAAACTAACCGAGTCCCAACTTTTCAAGAGGACCATGGTTCGGTTGTTTGGTCCTCAAAATAGTTTGGTTTGTGTTCACACCTGTACAAACGAAACGGACTATTGATCTAAAAGGGACCATGGTCCACTTAAAGTGGACCAAACAGGGTAGGTGTGAACGCGCCCTTAAATACCTATATTAACTTGTTGAATAATTGCTCAAATATGTCACCTTTAAACACTCCGACTACGTTTAGACTGCAGGCAAAAGTTGGCAAACTCAGATATTTTGTTCTCTCGACTCAGTTTTGTTTTTCATAACAGTGTGAACAGCACAAATCACATGGAGTCTGATATTTTCCAGTTTCATATGTGGTCCTAAATCAGATGTCTGACTTTTGGCAATGTGACCGTCAATGTGACAGCCATGCGACTTCCATGCCACTCATCAGCAGGTTGGCATTGGTCGGGGTAGGACACGGTTTGTCAATTCTAGGTTGATTCTGCATGGCACCGGGTGACACTTCAGTACAAGCAGAACCCGAGGGGACACGTCGTATCTGTTCCGTGTTTGAAAGCATATGACAGTTTGATGAAAGGTCAGCCGCTTGCTAATAACCCTGCTAGCCACGCTCTGCGACGCTCTAGTGACGAGAGCGGGTGCCCTTGTTTTAAGGGTGAAAGTAGCCCTGTGCCAAGTACCACGATTAACATGCGTGTGGATTCTATATTGTTAAACAAGTCTGTCAACAAACTCTAGGCATTAAAAGTCCATCAACAAACGTTATGCTAAGATATACGCTTAATTGTTGCTTGTTCTCTCATGAGCAGTTAGAGGAATGGTCGGTAGTTAGCTAATACTCTGTATCCTGACTGGCTGCATCACTGCCTGGTATGGCAACTGCTCAGCCATACCAGGCATACTCAACCGCAAGGCTCTGCAAACGGTGGTGAAGTCAGCACAACACATCACCAGGACTGAGCTGCCAGCCATGGAGGAGCTCTACACACAGAGGTGCAAAAGGAAAACCCAGAACATTATCAGAGAGCACAGTCACAAACTGTTCACTCTGCTACTGACTGGCAAACGGTACCGGAGCATCCGCACAAGAACCAGCAGGTTCAGGGACAGCTTTTTCCCCACAAGCCACAAGACTCCTGAACAAGGACAACAAAAACTCTTGAACACACAGACACACGTCTTAAAAACTATTGAACACACACACACACCCTGCACTTCACCTTAATATGCACACACTTATACACAAGATACTTTCTGTAAATAATTGACTATTTTATTTTATCTTACTACTACTACGGTACTTTGTTACCATTCTTGTATTCATTGTTGTTTCTTAATTGTGCACTGTTGAGTCTGAGCTCGAAACACAAAAATGTCATTACCTGCAATGCCCCTGTATTGTTGTGTATTTGACAAATAAAGAACTTTTACTTGAATAATAATCCTGCCAGACACGTTTTGCAATGTCTTGGTATTGAGGGCGGGTGCACTCGCTTGAGGGCATTGACGTACCGGCCATACCGATTGTGCTACAGAAAAGATAATTGAATGGTCTTTAACACATCCTGCGCCATAAACATCGTACAACGTGTTTCAAGTTCATGCGAATTCTGCCAATCAACGGCGTACGACGTTATTGAGATCATATTTAATTTTTTCGCCATGTTATTCATAATTCCCTCACGGAGCCTGGTATGATGCAGTGGGAGCATGCACAACTCTGCAACGCTTCAATACTGCCACCTGGTGGATGATCGGCGAGTTGCCAAACCGGAAGTGGATCTCTTGTGATCCCAGTGCGTCTTGGAAATGCATCCGGCACTCGCATATTGTCGCGGGACTCAAGACACACACCGTGTATATGGATCGCTACCATAACTCAATAATCGATATGATTTGGGCTGTTATTATTGTTATTTGTTATACAAACCGGAAATGGATCGACTCGATCGCCATCAAATAAGTGGGATCTTTTTGCTCCAGTCTCACCGGCCAACGGTAAGCGGACACTGACGTCATTTTCAGCGCGTTTGTTTATTATTATCCATGCAAACTGCTCCGATCAATATATCACCCATACTACATAAAGCATTTACCGACGATCACAGAATTATAAACGACCCCCCCCGCGCATGATCAGTCATAACGTTTAGGATCATGTACAGTTGAAATGTTTAATATAGCGTGTATCACCAACAAACGCCATTTGATAATCTATATATGCTTTTATGCCTATATCTCACGTTCTAGGAATTACTGCAGAAAACGATAAAAACATATTTATATTCTAGACGGTATTTTCATATGAACCTATGAATGAAAAAGTAAAACGTTCCTACATCCTGAACGATAGATAATCGATGTTGAATGGGCCATAGTAATGTCAATTTAGCAATACAATTTAAGAAGTTATAGCCATGCAAAGAAGGTAAACATCTCCATAGGCTTAGACTGGTGGCAGTGATCAAACATTGATGGATATAAGCGTGGCAGGGAATGTGTTAATTGCCAAAGGTTCTTCCAAATTCCATGGCAATCCGGCCATTACATGTGAAGATCTACGCCGAACACACACACAAACACACGAAAGCTAGGGTAACCAAATTCATATGATCCAATGGCAGGACAGCATGGCGATTATACGGGTTATTTGCGAGACAGTAAAGTAATACTGAATACTTAATAAAAATAATGTACAAATCGTTTTATCTAAATATAACCATTTAGATGAGCTAGTTTATTAAAGCATAGTAGGATAAAAGCGACTGCAGACCGTAACAGAACAAGATCCAACCATTCTTCTCTGCTCTGTTAAGTCTGTGGACATGCTCCTGTATTGTCAACACTGCTGTAAATTGCTTAGCCTATTTATAATTTTGCCCAATAGCGATGGAAAAATGACTACATTAGGGTATTATAGCAGAGTTAATTATCCTATGTTTGGAGTTTGATATTTTTAATGGTTGGACCTATATGTTTAGTCAGATATGTCTCATGAGATTTAATTAACTATGATCATAGGATGATAAATAGGTAAAGTAGGCCAGAAACACTGTAGCAGAACATTATGAAGAGGTTATGTCTTCATAGTTGTTACTGGACACCTCAACATGATTAGGTTTCAGCACCATGGAGAGTGCAGTGCATTGTGCCATCTAGGCCTTTCAATTAATGAATACCGTCAGGTCCATAAATATTTGGACATCAACAGTATCTTCATCATTTTGGCTCAAGATGTGCTTTAAGAGCAAACTTTCATCTTTCATTTGAGGGTATTTACATCTAGTAATTGGCCAGGTGTGCGTTATTCCCTCATTATTTAATTTACAAGGAGCAGATAAAAGGTCTTCGGAATTTATTTCACATGGTGGAGGGTCTACTTACTGTCTTTTGGTGTTACATTCACATTGTGGTGTGAGTGTGGTGTCACTAATAGGTTTGTTGTAATTGACAGTTTTCTTGTAATTGTTTTTGTGTAATCAGACACAGGTGTGGTGACAAGGCTCCACGCCCTATCTAAGCAGACCAGGAGGCGTCTATATTTATCACAGCCAAAGAGTGCGTCGCGTTTCTCTGATTGGCCATGACGCCCATGTGACCGCGGCAGCGCGAGAGCGCGGCAGTGCGGAAATAGGCTGCATCCTCCACGTCAAGAAAGACAGACAGGCATTCTCTGTGACAAACCCTAACCTTAACCAACTCCGAAATAATGCCTAACCTTAACCCTCCCTAACCTTAACTTAACCCTAAACTTAACCAACTCCAAAATAATGCCTAACCTTAACTTAACCCTAACCTTAACCAACTCCGAAAGAATGCCTAACCTTAACCCTCCCTAACCTAACCTTAACTTAACCCTAACCTTAACCAACTCCGAAATAATGCCTAACCTTAACTTAACCCTAACCTTAACCAACTCCGAAAGAATGCCTAAACTTAACCAGCGGAAGAATGCACGTTTATAGCGAGAGATGATAAACGTAAAAAAAAAAAAAAAAATTGAAGTGATTCGAACTTGTGACCAACCGCACCGCAGGCTCCACGGCACGGCGGCGTACCAGTTGAGCTAAGCGTCGATGGAAAAACATCTGGGATTACGGCTACATAATGCCGCAAGCTCTGCCGCTCCGCTCTGCGGCTGCCGCGGGGCGTGTCGCAGCCAATCAGGGAAAACGCGGACGCACTCGGCAGCACTCTTCGGCTCCAATTAAAGAATAGGCGACCAGGAGCTCATCACTGTTGTCTCTCTCACCATTTTGGCTTTTTTTTCTTTTTTTTTTTACTGTTTTTGATCCTGAACCAAGGAGGCTGGTGCACCCAGCTCTCCACTTTTGAATTAGAATAGTAGTGAATCAAATAGTTATTTTTGCTTAAAATGTGTCGGACTCCTTGTGTCCACCACGTTGCAAACAAGGCCTAGGCCCTTGGGGGAAACAAGCCATCTCTGCTCGACTGTGGAGGCCTTAGGGCAAGACATGCAGGCTTGGTTGTAACATGGGGGCTCAAGTCCGGTCTTCAAGCAGGTGAGTATGCTCTTATTTGTAATTTGATTTGATTATCTTGTATGCTTTAAAATAATTAGTTTAGATGACACCACAGTAAGTAATTTCATCATTTTCTGGCTTTGTGTTAGAATCCTGTGGACTACTTAACCCTGGGGCAGTCATTGAAATGATTATGGCCATATGCTTGACGGGTGTATGGTCGACATGATCTTTGGCTGGTAGCAGGTGTGGTTGAAGAAAGTCAGGTCTACAGTGAGTAGCTTTCAAGTCTAGGTAGATTTTAGGGGGCCAGGTAAATGTAGTTAGTTGGTTAGGAAATTATGTAAGAGTTTTTTTTGTTATTGTAGTAATGTGGTGGTCTAACAGTCTTTAGTAGACTGTAGTTTAAAATTAGAAGCAATTTGAGTTTGAGTCTCATCAAATTGTACTGAGCACCTGTTTGAATGTTGCGCACGACCAGGAAGCGCAGTATTTTCTGTTTGGTGCGTGTCATTTGGGATAATCAAGGGAGGAGCTGTTTGAGTTAACACAAGAGGTTTAGCCTCACATTGAGAGTTTGTTCCAACGTTTTGGAATGAATGTCTAAAGGTAAATTAATCCACAAGAACTATCTTTGTTGTGTGGTTCAACTGAGCGGAGATCTATACTAGTATCAAGTAGCGTTGTCTGCTGTGCCGGGTATTATTACAATAATTATTATTATTATTTAAGTTCAACTCAGTATAGGTCTATACTAATATCAAGTAGCGTTGTCTACTGTGCCGAGGTTTGGCAGTGTGCAGCAGTATATTATGTGATTTAGTTCCATTGCTAACATAAAAATGTGTGGATACGGAGTTGGAATTAGAACAGCTGGTAGTAAGAATGGCGTTAGACATGGATGATTTTGTTTTTTATTTTGTTGTGGAACCAACAGTAGAGAAGGCGAAGAAATTTTCCAAAAATTAGTTAATGCAAATAGCTGCTCATTATTCAATAACGCTTTATGCAAGCCTTGTAACAAGCCTTGTAACACCAGAGGCGGTAACATCCTAGATCACTGTTACACGCAATTCAAGGGTGGATACAAGGCTCATTCTGCTAGTGGCTTTGGTAAGTCAGATCACGCGTCCATTTTCCTTTCACCAAAGTACAAACAGAGAATCAAAAGCACTCCCGTAGTCTCGCGAGAGGTGCAGAAATGGGATTTGACGTCAGAGGAGACGCTCCAGGCTGCGTTTGACTGCACAGACTGGAGCGTGTTCCGCGACACATAACATTCATGTCTACACGGAGACAGTGCTGGACTATGTTCGTACTTTGGTGGAAGAAACAATCCCCACTACCACAATGAGAGTTTACCCAAATCAAAAACCCTGGGTAGACAAATCCGTCCGTGAAGCTCTGAGAGCGCGCACCAAAGCATACAACGACGGCCTAGTGGCAGGCAACATGAATGACCACAAGGTGGCGCGATACAACGTAAGGAGGACAGTGACAGAGGCCAAACGGCGCTACAAGGATAAAATTGAACTCCAGTTTGAACAGGCTGACTCTAGAGCTATGTGGCAGGGGCTCAAAACGATGACAGACTACAAAGGCGCCTCCCTCAAACTGAACAGTGACATCTCCTTAGCAAATTACCTCAATACCTTCTATGCGAGGTTTGATGCTGGTAATAACAACACCAGCCCACAAGCCACGGCAATGGGGGGGGGGGGGGGGGTCTGCTGCTGATGGAGACTCAGTGTTCAGGGTAACAGAGCATGAGGTGAGACAGACCTTTAAAAAAGTGAATATCAGGAAGGCAGCAGGTCCGGACGGCATCCCCGGCCGCGTCCTAAAAGTCTGTGCCGACCAACTGGCCCCGGTATTCACTGACATATTTAACCTGTCCTTAGAACAGGCTGTCATCCCCACCTGCCTGAAGAAGTCCACTATTATCCCTGTACCCAAAAAATCCAAGCCTGCTTGCCTCAACGACTACCGCCCTGTAGCTCTCACCTCCATAGCCATGAAGTGCTTTGAGAAGCTAGTAAAGGGCTACATCTGCTCCTCCCTCCCCATCAACATGGACCCCCTGCAATTTGCATACCGCCCCAACAGGTCCACAAAGGACGCCATAGCCCATGTGCTGCACACAGCAGCATCACACCTGGACAAGAGGCAGGGGAACTATGTGAGAATGCTATTCATCGACTACAGCTCGGCATTCAATACCATAGTCCCCTCCATACTCATAGCCAAGCTCAGGGACCTGGGCTTGAACTATGACCTCTGCCAGTGGGTCTTGGACTTCCTGACGGGCAGACCCCAGGTGGTGAGAGCAGGCAACTGCACCTCCTCATCCATCACCCTCAACATAGGGGCCCCCCAGGGCTGTGTTCTGAGTCCCCTCCTCTACTCCCTGTACACACACGACTGTGTGGCTCAGCGGAGTAGCAATACAATCATCAAATTTGCTGACGACACAGTGGTAGTGGGCCTGATCTCTGCCAACGACGAGAGGGCCTACCTGGAAGAGGTCAAGGTCCTGGCGGGATGGTGCCAGGAAAACAGCCTCTCCCTGAACGTCAGCAAAACAAAGGAGATGATTGTGGACTTCAGGAGGTCGGGGGTCAAGGACTACAGCCCCCTCAGCATCGACGGGGCACCGGTTGAGAGAGTCAACAGCTTTAAGTACCTCGGAGCCTACATATCCGAGGACTTGACATGGACCACACACATTGACAGTGTTGTGAAGAAGGCACGACAACGCCTCTACTTCCTCAGGCGCCTAAGGAAGTTCCAAGTCAGTCAGAAGATCCTTAAGAACTTCTACTCATGTACAATAGAGAGCATCTTGACTGGCAACATCACCTCCTGGTTTGGGAATAGCACTGCACAAGACCGAAGCAGACTACAAAGAGTGACACGTTCAGCCGAACGCACAATTGGAGGGGGGCTCCCCACCCTCCAGAACATTTACAACAAGCGTTGCAAGGGCAAGGCTAAGAGAATCATTAAAGACTCCAGTCACCCGAACAACTGCCTCTTTGAACTGCTGCGGTCAGGCAAGCGATACCGGAGTCTCAAGGCGAGCACAGAAAGACTCAGAAGAAGCTTCTATCCCCAGGCCATCAGGCTGCTAAACGAACAATGAACACTACACAACAACAACCATCAAACGCACATAGCACACACATCCACACGCACACACTCACTTTAAACAAACACACTGTAGCACCCACTCCACACACTTTATAGCACACACCCACTTTAAACAAACACACTGTAGCACCCACTCCCCACACTTTATATTTATTGATGAAGGATTGCACTACAACTCGTACACCTTACTGTAAATTGTACCTAAATTGTACCTCATCCCATTTCTGCTTTGCACTATATAGTACTGTACATTAGTACACTGCATAGTATTGTATATTATATGGTAACTCAGTTACGTCTATTCTGCATCGAACATTGTACATATGTCTATACTGAACACTGTGACCTCATTTTCTACTTCTAAATTACATGCTATACTATGTTATTTGATACTATCTTGTCTAGCACAGTCTCTGGAGCGTAACAGTAAGAAGCATTTTGTATGAAAGTATTCTGTACTTCAGTATGACAACTATTAAAGAAACTTGAAACTTGAAACTTGAAAACTAAAGAAGGAGGGTTTGCAAACTCTGTTGATTGGAGGCTTGTGTATCGTCATGGATCTAGACGTATCCTGGTTGTCCATAATGGAACAGGAATAAATATTGCTAGCTGCAAAGGCAGAGCAAGGGGAGAGAAGATGAAAGCACGCTGAAATACAAGTGTGGTATTCGGAATCTGCCGTCAACTCTCAATATGAGGTCCAAAGAGCTGTTATCAGTGAAGCAAGTCATCATTAGATTGAAAAACTAAAACAAACCCATCAGAGAGATAGCAAAAGCATGGCCAAATCACCTGTTTGGTACAAAGACAAATAAAAAAAACACACTCAGCAACAGGGCTCAGCAACACCAAAATACCTGAAAGACTACGGAAAACAACTGTGGTGGATGACAGAAGAATTATTTCCCTGGTGAAGAAAAACCCAGTTGGCCAGATCAAGAACACTCTCCAGGAGGTAGGTGTATCTGTGTCAAAGTCGACAACCCAGAGAAGACTTCACCAGAGTGAATACAGAGGATTCACCACAGGATGTAACCATTGGTAAGCATCAAACAGGAAGACCAGATTAAAGTACAGTTCTGGAACAACATTTTATGGACATATGAGACAAAGATCAACCTATACCAGAATGATGGGTAGAGAAAAGTATGGAGCAGGAAAGGAACTGTTCATGATCCAAAACATAACAGACAACTTGTCTGGTGATATCTATGGGTTCCAGACTTCAAATCTGCAAATCATTTGCAACCAAGTATTAAAAGTGATTTATTTATTTGATTTATGATTGTTAGTTTGTCCAATTACTTTGTCACTTTTTAATACCCTGTGAGAGGGTAAATCTGAGTAAATCTGAGAGACTGCACTTAAAGCACATCTCGATTGTTTTATTTCAAGAGCGAAGATTTAGAAAATGGTAAGGCGGCTGGGTGGCGCAGCGGACATTGCGCTCGTCACCAACGCACAAGACACCGGTATCGAATCTGGCTGTCGGTGTTGCTTGGGCCGGCCGTCATACTAACTCAATTGGCAGAGTTAGCGGGTGGGAAGTCGATGGGTGGTAATCTGGACGTTGTAAACAGCGACTCCTACAGGTCGGTTGGGGCGCCTGCACAGCAGAGACAGGAAAATGGTGGGGGCAGTGAGCCTCCTACACGTTACTCCTCGCCAAATGATAGTCCGTGCTGGCAGGTGAAAAGATGCGACTGGCTGCCTACACATGTATCGGAGGAGACATGCGATGGGCTTCTATCCTCCCTACAACCGGCCAGTGGGGGGCACATGCGAGCAACGTTCAAGACAGGGGAGGGGACAATTGGCACGGCTAAATTGGGATGGGAGAAAAATAGAAAAAGAGGAGAAAAAGTGGATAAAAAAATTTATTTAGAAAATGGTGTCAATGTCCAAATATTGATGGACCGGACTGAATTTCTTGCTGGACCGCGCTGCTTAGAGCCTACTGATGAAGAGCATGTTTATAATTCGCTTTAACTTGAATAGCCTCATGGTTTCCCGTTCTTCATCAAGCCTAAGGAGACGGCAGCATTGGTATATTTTTGTTTACAAAGTCATACTGGGTAAACTCCCTGTATATCTGTGTAATCTCCTATCAGTCACCAACAGCAGTTATAATGTTCGCTCCACTAGATGGCTGCTCTACCAGGTACCCAGAATCTGCTCAGAACTTAGTAGAGCAGCTTTTTCTTATTTTGCGTCCTGGTCATGGAATAACCTTCAGAACACGCTACAGTTTAATGATTTCGTCTCTCTTGGGAGAGAATTTTTTTTTTTATTGAAGAGTGCAATTGCTATTCACAAGCTGGTTTTGTATTATGTAACCATTATCCCTAGTCTGATTTTAACGTGCTCTACTATAATTATGTATTATTATCATTATCATTATCATGTATTGTAATGCTGTGCCATCTTGGTGGACTTCCTGATTAAATAAATAAACACATTTAGGAAGAACAAAAAAAAAATAAGGGCTGAGCAAACGAGGCGTCGTTGGGACTCACCGTTAACGGGCCTCGGTGCGGCAGGGCAGATGAGAGCGTGCTTGACCGTCGCCCTCCCCCCCCCCCCCCCCCCTCCCCGAGTCGTTCCTATTTCACCATTAACCTCTAGACGACCTTTCAAAATAGATTCCCCTTTTACTGGCGGAGCAATCGGGCCCGAGATGCTGCACTGCTGCACGTGCCTCCACCTCCAGAGCCATAAACGCTCAAATCTAATCCCGCTGGGAAATTTTACTTGCGTATCCCCAGTCCCACCCGCCAACAACCGAGGGTCACGCGACCGTGTTTATATGCAACCTCTTTTCCCGCCGCCGTGACATCTTCACCCTCGCCGGCCACGGTGTAGGAAACAATTAAACCCTTGAAAATATAGGCTACCAACCAAAGAAGGTTAATCACTTCATTTTTGACATGAAAGCCTTGGCCCGGTGACAACACATGTCCTTGAGATAATAGGCAAGGTTGTGGTCGTGTCACAACAGAGCGGGCTCCGCTCCTCGCGGCGTCCGGAGCCCCGGGGGGAAGGGAGGATAAACGCCCTTGAAACGGGCAGTCGAGGTCGCGCCTGTCATAGCGGAGGAGCCTTGGCCTCACCATGCCGGGGTTGGTGACAATCATGCCCTTGCACTCCTCAGCGTATTTCTGCCAATCCAGCTCCTCCCACTGCAGCATGTCGGCGATCTCCTCCGCGGGGACCAGGGGTTTGCTGCTGCGCAGGAGGTATAGCAGCACCTGGTGCATGGACAGCACCTCCTTACCGCCGTCTGAAAGGAGGAGCGCAACACACACATGTAGAGATATGAATACACAGCTGCAAGCTGTGCAAAGCAAATATACACACACACGTGGTACACATGCAGAGTTCCTTTACATGTACGTAGACGTAGACACACACACACACACACACACGAGGAATCTACAAGGTCAAACAGACTCAGGTTAATAGACACTCATGCAAGATTGATTGACCTCCATTTACAAGTGTTCACATGGACAGACACTCACACACAAACAGCCACGAAAATCTATTGGCCCCTCACCCTTGGAAATGCATTAAGAGAATAACAAATAACTCATTCAAGTGGGATCACTCATTCAAGTGCAGACACAAGGCGCGCTCTTTCTCTCTCCCTCTCTCACACACTATGTCTCCCGTGTCTCTCTCTCTCCCTACAGATCACATCAAAAACATTGCCTTATTTTTTGTTTCTTTTTGCCGTTATTGCTTTTATAAAAAGAGACAGAGAAAGTGTTTACAGGACAATGAATTGGGAGAGCTCAAAGAAAAGAATTGCTGCTGATGGAAAGGACGTAGGCGGTACAACTGTCATCCCTGAGATTGCACGGGGTGATATGACAGCGCGCCAGCACCATCATGTGTATTGAAGATGAATATCATGCAGCAAAGACCCTTCTTCTCACTCACGGCCCCAGTAGCCGCTCAGAATCCACTGCAGACATCAAGGATTACATTATGCAAAAGTTCATTATAATAAATGACACGCTGAATTCTGTTCCACGTCGAGAACAAAACGGTTTCACAAAACGACCACAAGAGAGAGACCGAGGACGAATCTGGACAGGCTTCATAGTCAGTCTAAAAGTGTTCTAAATGGTAAATGGACTGCAGTAATTTAGCCAAAGGGCTTTACAACTTGTGCCTCACATTCACCCATTCACTCACAAATTCACACACCGAGAGCGGAGGCGACCACGCAGGGAGCCAACATGCTCATCGGGAGCAGTTAGGGGTTAAGTGTCTCACTCAAGGACACTTCGACACGCTGCCCAGGAGGAGCGGGACTCGAACCGGAAACCTTCCGATTACCAGGTGAGCGATCTACCTCCTGAGCCACTGTCGCCCCAGTTGTGTTCTATGATCTACAGCTCCGGTGAAGCTCTCCTCGGTCTCACCGGGTAAGAATCGGACGAAGCGTGGCATGAAATGAAACTTTTGGCACCCGGGGTCCTCGCCGTCAAACACTGGACCTGCAGGGGGGAGAGCAGAGTGCTGTGGTGATGGGAATAGAGCTTTTTATTTTAATATACATTTTTTTAATTATTATTATTATTATTTGTTTTAATAAAATGGTAAATTGTGCATTTATATAGAGCTTTTATCCAAAGCGCTTTACAATTTGTTCCTCACATTTTACCATCCAAGGTGCCGACCTGCTCATTGGGAGCAATTAGAGGTCAAGTGTCTTGCACAAGGGGGGGGGGGTTGGCTAGTCTCCGTTGTGTGGATTTAGTCTCAAATGATCTGCTGTGAGAAAGTGAGAGGTGCGACTCCCTGCCACTTGGCCAGGCTTGTTATCTGAAATAAAACTGCCTGCCTAATCGACTGCCCAGTTTAGAAAAGTGTGTCGACTTTCGAGCCGCGAGATAGTCGATCAAGGCTGTAAAAGTAATGAATTTGAAATTCGATATTAGTCCCACCGAAAAAAATTGCCTTTTGGATTTAAGGGCAGAAAGAGTTGCTGGGAAAAAAATCGTAAAAATCTGATTACATTTCATTACATTAAAAAGAAAACACGTTGAAGTTCATTTTCCGATCCTGCCGAGTTTACATTTAGCGAAAAACTACATTTCCCAGAATGACTTTCCACAAGCCCAACCCACACAGACGCGGCATGAATCGAAAGTAAAAGCATTATGACTATACAAAGAGAAGCCGGCTATTCAGGACAGCCGAAACCTGACCAATTTCCTGTTGTCGACTAAAAACACACTTCTTCAACTAATGGCATTTTTTTTATGTATAATAACATTTAAAAAATACTAACTTTCACTAGTATGCACTCTCCTACTAAGGAATCTACCGTGCCTATATCACTACCTACTATGTTAATTATGCACTCAAGTCTGTAGCACTCAAGTTCGACACTGTTTGACAAACAATGTTACTTACCCTTAGCTGCCAGAGTTGTACCCTTCCTGCTAACTTGTTGTACAGAACTTGTAAGTCGCTTTGGATAAAAGCGACAGCTAAATGACTAAATATGAATGTAAAATGTAAATTATGACTTTGTGTCACTTGTTAACTCTTTGGCTGCCACGCAGTTTTTCCATCTTTACTCCCTGGAGCAAGCTTTTTTGACAATTTTCACGATGTTTTCAGAGTGCAGACCCATCGTATATTCTATATTATAGCTATGGAGACAATAGTATGGTTCATTTGACAGGCACTATTTATACTCCAACCGGGGAAAAAACTTTTATTTCTACATGCCTTCGATCAGATCAGACAGATGATGTTGCCTCCTCAGCGGTTTGACTATAATATTTGTATGATTTACCAGAGGTGCTGAGTCCGGTGTAGTCTGGTGAAAACGCACGTTATCATCCATAAGTGTGATCTTTTTGTCCTCTTCATAAGTCTCCACAAGTCGCGATCGCCATACTATTGTCTCCATAGCTCTACTAACTGCTGCTCGCTCTCTAGTGCTGAGTGCTCTCAACTGCGGCATGGGGGAGCCCCACACTAAACTAGCCCAGTTAAAAAGGTAGGCGATACTGCCACCTGTCGGGATTCGATCGTCATTTCAATTCTAACTTACTCTGAGGTCCCTAGAACACACACTAAGGTCTGTGTGACTGTTTAGAATAATAATAAGCAAAAAAAGGAAAAAAAGAAACGAGATATCTCGTTTTTGGCACTCAACCACTGGCTTTCAAAAACAAGATATCTCATTTTTGACGCTCAATTAGTTAAGATAGGCGAGCTAACGGCTAACTAATGTTAAGTGTGTAACTTAATTGAACCACAGCGGTCCATTTAACGATAGAAAAATGCAAGAAAAAACACCCATAATGCAATGCGACAAATGTGGTGCACACTTGCATTTATTTTAAGTTCCAAAATTTAGGAACTACTTGCATTACTTCCTGTATGATGGAAGGCAGGCATAACATGGATTGTCTAGAAATAATCCCTTTCTCTTTGCTTTGATCAAAGCTTTCTGTAGCCGTGGTCGCAATATCATCACATGACGTTGTCACTAGCTCACTGTGTGGCCAAACACAAGACAAGACCGGTAAATAAGCGCTAAATGTCACACACATTTTCCTATAATACTAATATTGCATTACTGAAAGATTGCTTTGCTATATTTTTGCTTTGCGACCAAGCCATCGTGTGAGAATGAGGATTGAGAATGTATGCATCGTATGCCGCTTGGGATTGAACGATGGATCTCCCTGCAAGATGGGCTTCTATCTATCTGGGCATGTATCGGAACAGACAGATGGCTAGAGTTGGGTACCAAACTCTGTACTTTTAAGGGTACCAAGTTAATTACATCGGTACTACAGAGTACCGCGATTCGTGCTAGATCAATCGGTACCAAATGTCTGTACCTTTACATGTTTACATGTAATATACTAGACAAGAGGGAGCCTTTTCCACAAATAGATATATTACTGTCCTGTCTCTTGGGTCTTTGGAAAGACCAGAGGAGTTTGATCATATTTACTGAGGATGGCCAGATAATGTTGATATTTAAACATTTAAAAACATGATTACATACATACCGGTACATGATCATCAGATTTATTTTGGGTGATGCGTTACAACAATACATAACAAAATGTTCTAAATAAATAACAATGTTGAAATTGAGAAGTTTGGACTTGTTTTTTTTTTACAACTGAAATACATTATTTTGTTATTACAGAGAGTTAGGTACCAATTCAGAATTGCAGGAACTGGTACTGGTACTGGTATTGGTTCAAATGTAAACGGTACCCAATCCTACAGACGGCAGGCCCGGGGTAGGGCTTTACCTCTCAGGTTCCAGTCATAAAGCTCCAGAATGTCCTGGAACAGGTACGAGGAGAAAAGTTCCAGGCCACGAATGCAGTAGTTCTGTACACAGAGGGGAGGGGAGTAAACAAACACACACACACCAAGAGAGATCTCCCCAAGAGGAACTGAAGAGTGGTGCAGAGATGTTGGATACCAGGGTACCAGTTCAATTTAAAAGAGTTTTTAATGACTATTCTAAATAGTATTTAATACCTCTTTCACGGCCATACAGGCACAAATGTATTAAGGAAAATTACAATGAAAGAAGTAATTCCATATTAATTGTTTGGGGGTTGGTGGGGGGGGGGGCTGACAGTATGGCTATTACCATACTGCTTACTTTGCAGCCCGGACATTTCCCCCCACCAAACACATTTAACACAAGATAGAGAAGTTATCGCAACATAGAAGTAACTTCCCAATCAAATACATTTTAAGACCTGTCAAAATCCTGTTTAAGACCTTTTTAAGGCCTAAAATCCTGATTATTACATTTAAGACTTGTTAAGACCCCGTGGGAACCCTCAGATACACTAAACCCGCCCCCGCCCCCTGATAGGCAAATCCAGTTCTCCCGATTCTGTCGTGAGTGCCACCGTATCGGCATCATCACAAATCGCAGCTTAGGAGAAAAGAAGCCTTTTTTTTTGCATCTTCTTTACCCAACCGGCATCACGGCACATAGGGTGCAGTGCACAACAAGGCCCGGGCTGTTGCTCAGAGTCAGGCCCCAGTTTGAGATTTAAAATGCAGGAGAGGGGAGAGAGAGAGAGGGGGAGAGATAAAGAGGGGGTTTTACTGACCTCTGGTGTCATCTCCTCTATGAAGTGAATGGTGTAATCTATGTTGAAACGGATCACTCGGCACAATGGAATCTGTGATGATGAAAGGAACGGCGGGGAGGGAGAGGAAGAGAGGAGAGGAGCTCTCATTACCATGGAGTTAAAGGCAAGAGGTTATGCCGCCACCAGGAAACTCATTAAAACCTCATCTCCATAAAGCACCCCCCCCCCCCCCCCCCAAAAGAAAAACAGCACAAACATTAACACAGGTAGCCCGCCTCACACACGCTCATATAATGTAACATCTGTGCACAACAAGGAAGACACAAAGTGACCCGTACAAGTGTCACACACGGTACCGCAACCGTAGTATAAGCAGGGTATCGGGTTTCAACAAGTTCAATTTAAGACTTTTTAATACCACTTTAAGAGTCAATTTAATACCCATTTCATACTATCAAAAATATAGAGACACTGAAATGGCGGGTGCACTTGCGCGCCAATTTAAATTCTCGCACATTCCATACAAGCTCTCGCCAGACACACCAAGCTCCCGGGAGCCTGTAGACAGCTGCCACCCCCAAAAATGTAATACCTGTGCAAATGAAATTTAAGACTTCTTAATACCATTTAAGCACAGACCATTTAAATTGAGAATTATGAATTTAATACTTTTAAAAAACATAATACCCTGCAGATACCCTGATAATGCAGCGTACAGGTAGCCTACACTTATTATTATTTAGACAAAGATTACAAGGGGTGTTGGTTGACCAAAAGAAAAAGTTGTCAACCAGAAATCATCTATTTTTCCTACCAATTGATTGGGCAAGGTTTTTATTATTTTGCAAGACAGATGCATAGATACATACATATCACAGAATATGTACAGACTGACCCCCGGTCTGAATGTTGATGGTGTATTCCATAATTCTTCCATAGCACGGTTGTTAGCTCGGTTGTTAGCGTGGTAGTTAGCACGGTGGTTAACACTATGGTCGCCGATGACGAGTTTAGACGTCATTCCTAGCCATGCTCATTCTGCCGAAGACGCCGTAACTCATCTTTGATATCAATATTTCAAAAATCTGTGATCGAAATCATATTTCCCCTCCGGAGCCCTGAGATACACTGCAAAGCTCCACTCAACTCTCTAGCGGTTCAAGAGCGTCATCTGGTGGCCGATCGGCAGATCGCCAACCGGAAATGACCCTTTGAACCGGAAGTGCTCATCCATATGTCGTCCGGGCACTCGCTATCGTTAGAGAGACTCCGTCTTGACACAGTGAACATCGATCGGTGCAAATAACTCGAAAAAACAACATGATTTGGACGTATATACTATTATACAACCTGGAAATGGATCGGGCATTTCTCCATCCCATAATAGAAAAAATTCTGTTCCACGCTCATCTGAGGAAGCCACGGTGAGTTGCAGCGTTATATTCTAACGTGTTCCATATAAACTGCTATGATGAACATATGACCCACACTGGATGAATCATCTAACGCTGCCCACGGAATTATAAACGCCCCCTCGCCCATCCGGTCAATATCAGATGATACGTAGTAACTTCTAGAACCACATCCAGTTGAAATTTTTTATCTCGCGCCGATTGCTATCAAACTGTATTTCATCATCAATATAATGCATTTGGAGCTATAAATCAAGTTCTGGAGAAAGCTGTAGAAAACGATAAAAACACTTATACTTTAGACCATATTTTAGTATGAATATGTGAATGAAAAAGTTTAACGTTGCTACACCCTGAACAATGGATATAGGACATTGAATGGGCCATAATAATGGCAATTTAGCAATAGAATTTAAAAAGTTATAGCCCTGCAAAGAAGGGGAACTTCTCCATAGACTAATAGAGCTGGCTAGGGATGGTAAATTATGAATTTAACCCATGGCGATCAAAGTGTTAAGTGTCTTGCTCAAGGACACTTCAACACACTGCCCGGGAATCAAACTGGGAACCTCCGGATTACCAGACGACTGCTCTACCTCCTGACCCACTGTCACCCCTGAGCCTGTGTGACTGCCCACTGCTCTTATAGGATGGGTCAAATACAGGGAATGAATTTCCTCAAGCGGATTAATAAAGGTTCAACATAACTTAAGCTCCCGGAACAATGATATAGGTTGATATAGGTTGTCAAGTGTCATCTCAGGCTCTGCCAAGAGAGGTCTGGAGAAATTAACAGTAAGTTACTATACAGCTACTGTATATATTATAGCTATATTATATTATAGTGCAGCTATATTGTAACGTATTATAGTGTGAATTTCTCCAGACCTCTCTTGGCAGAGCCTGAGGTGTGGCCTGGAATAGCAACCACCCTCCCTATCCCCACTCAACTTCAACCAACACATCAGACCAAAACTAAAAAATACAAACAAAATGCAGTACCAAAAGAGGCTACTTTGCTTAGAGGTCGCCATTTGACAGCACTACAGATTCTACCTTTATGAGCAATTTTTTTTCACTCTGGGTTTAAAGAATATTTTAACTATTTTGGACCTTAGACCCTAGTCACGGTCCGTCTACCATGTACCTGATACATAGAGACCATCATTTCACTGATCGGTCCAGTATTGAGTTAGCTACAATTTCTCTGCAGGCTCTCACTGGACTACAATAGCGAACAATGGGCAATCGTGAATCCTTTGCAAAAACAACGATAAATGTGCTTTTCCGAAGCTCAGGGTGTATTCTTACCAGTCTCACTATGCTCTCCTGTGAAAATCACAATCCCATTGCAGATAGGGTGACAAAACGTCCCGATTAGTGCGGGACAGTCCCGCATTTTAGCCCTCTGTCCCACATGCCGCAACAGAAGAAAAATGTCACGCATTTCAATAAACAATTTTAAATATATGAATCATTATTGTTTTTGTCCTCTCATTAATCCCCAACCATGCACTAATGCACCGCAAGTACTGTGCGTTATATAGCCTAGTCTAACCAGCGCAAGCGCATATATCGGCGCCTTTAATGTACAGTGCAATGCAACAACTGTATGTCCACTCGGCTGCGGCTGCCTGCGATCATACTACTGTAGCTGTCTGACTTAGCTTAGCTATGGAAGGAAAAGCTAAAAAGAGAGCCTGTTCATACAACAGAATATGGGAGTCAAGGTATGAGTGGGTTAAAAGTGTGAGCAGCGACCCATAGAGAGCAGAGTGTATCGTTTGCCGAAAGTCCTTCTCCATTTCCCACGGTGGGGAGGGAGATGTAAAACGTCACAGTGCAGGTGAGGCTCATCGAAAAGCACAGGTGATGAAAGAGACCAACAAGTCCATGGATGTTTTCTACTGCAAACCAGTTGACAGTCGAGCATCCGACAAGGTCACCTCTGCTGAACTCACAAGTGTGTACCACTCTGTCCAGCCACGTCCACTCCTATAGGTCTACGGACTGCGGCACCAAGCTGCATCAGCTTATCACCAGGTTATCCCACCGGACTCGGAGATAGCCAAGAAGATAGAATGCGGCCGAACCAAGTCGGCAGCACTGATAATAGATGTGCTAGCTCCTGCCTCTGTGGAGAGATGCCCGTCAGAGCTGAAAACACCACTGGTGGTCCCTGCCCCCAACCATCAGCAGCTCGATGCCGTAAGCCTAGGCCTACCAGTGCCATTCTATTCCATCGCATCTGATCACGGGACGACCAAACTCTTCCCACTCGCCATGCGCTATTGGACTCCCGAGTTGGAAGTCAGGAACCAAGTCCTGGACTTTTATGAAGAGCACAATGAAACGGCAGACGCAAGCCACAGCCAGATCACAAGCAGGCTTCGTCAAAATGGTCTGGGCTTAGACCGCCTATCTGCATATGCGGTGGATAATGCCAGTGTTAACTATGGAAAACATAGTAGCAAACCATCTTGCCCACATCATCCACAACTGGGCGCATCATGCAAGCTGAATGTCGACATTGAGGTAACAATCAATAAGATCTTCAGCCACTTGTCATCCTCAGCCAAACGAGCCTTAAGGATATGTGTACCTTCGTGGATGAGGAATACATGACCGTAGTCAGACACGTCCCTACACGGTGGCTCAGTATATGCAGGGCTCTACAGTGCGACCATATTGCTCGCATATACCCCTAGAAATATGTGTGTGCGAACCGGAAAAATCAATTACTCGCACGGTGTGAGAGTGAAGATTACAGCCTCAGTCGTGCTTTTTCTTTCTCCGCTGATAAATCGTTAAGAAACTACAAGTCCCACATTGCACTCAAGCCAACGGTCCAATCACAGTAGAGTGACGTGACTGGTTTCAAGGGAAAGAAAGGAAATGACCAATCGGAATCTCTCATTTGCTTGTTTACTTCCTGAAAGTCTGCCATTGCGCTATGCGAAACTTTCCCGAGACAGTAACATTAAGTTTTATGTAACTTATTCTAGTCTTACCAATAGATTTTAGAACACCTAGATTTATCTATAGCAATATAACGTTAATGCAACAAAACGAATGCCTTGCTTTGTTAATCATAACATTGATGCAGTAGCGTATGTCGTTGTGTTGGCTGTAATCGACTGTCAATCAATGGTCTACCTGACACGCAAACTCATAAACAATGTTTCTGTACTGGAGGTGTACAGTATTTCAATAGGCAACCCTGAAAGGATTATTTTTCTAGAAGAGCAACACTAGCCAAAACATAGGCATTGTATGCATAAAAGGGGCAAAAGCTAAAGTTAAGTGACTGTTACTTTTGTAGCAGTAGTTTGATTTGATAGTTTATTTGACAGCACATGTTAATGAACATCAAGTACAAAATACAAAATGTAAACATGCAGGGTTGTAGCAAGAGCTAATTTACACCAGGAGACAGCTAAACTCTTTCAATAAATAAATAGCCTGCTTAGGGTAAAAGCATTGTGACAATCAATGATAAAAACAACAATAAAAACAAGAAACAAGTTACATAAACTAAATCAGATTAAAAATGATCACAGTTCTGGTTTGCCTTAAGATGCAGTTTAAGATGAGTCTTGAACATGGAGTATGTGGGGCACTCTCTAATCACAACTGGTAGGCTATTTCAGTAGTTACCACCTTTAACAGAGAACACAGTTTTAGCAAAGGTAGTATACAGAAAAGGCACCTTACAGTCCCCTCTACTGATGGCCCTGGTGGTAATGCCAGTGTCTCCTTTTTGTTTAATGTCCCTGCCTTTTTTATTAGGCCTAGTTGTTGGCTACAACTTTGCCACAGTAGGCATTAATCACTTAATAGTTCAAATGTCTGTGTCCCATTCCCGTTTGCACACGCAGATACACGCACACAGTGGGCCAGTGACTTTGGTGGTATGTGCTATTGCACAGATGTGTGTCCTGTTCCCGTTTGCACATGCACGCACAGTACAAATATACATTTAAAAAAAAAAAATTAAACTCTGTTACTTGAAATATTTTCACTGTGCTCCTAAATATTTTAGTGTGCTCCTAAATTTTTTCATTTAGGAGCACATGTGCTCCTTGGGAAAAAGGTTAGCGTAGAGCCCTGATATGGCCAGCAGTCAAGTGATAACAACTGGGGAGCCCTACTTCATCTCACTGGGCGAGGAAGAGCGTCCACGCTTTCTGTGGAAGCTCTTCAGTGATGATGAAGATGGAGAGGAAAGGCTCCTCGAGCTGCAGGTCTACATCTCTTTCCTGCAGAATGTCCTGATATGCCCAATATATTTTATATATTATATATTTCAATCAATTGCCTATTTTATTTCATATTATTCATATAATTTATGTCATTCTATGTAGGCCTATTTATATTTCCATATACTATATATATATATATATATATATATATATATATATATATATATATATATATCGTATTTTTTTTTAATAATACATTTTGAAAAACTGAAGGACTATGGGCTTATGAGTGACAATCTCTATACGATAGGTGTTCCATGAAGTTGTGCTGCAGCCGGAGGGGGATGACGTGACTGTATGTGAGGTATATCCCATCCTCTCTGCCCTGAGAGGTATACCCCATCCTCTCTACCCTGCGTGGGAAAGTCCAGCAAAGACTCATGGATTCCTTCTTTGGAACAGAGGCCAGTGTCCTTCTCCGCCACTTTCCAGATGCGAGAGCGGTGAAAACGAGAGCCTACTTCACATCGTTCTACAGGTCTGCCATCGTCTACCTTGATAAGTGGTTCGATTTCTCAGATGAGAATTATCTGAAGGCTCTTTCTGCCATGTCTCTAAAGAAAAACGTCAGCTTCACTGACCTGTGCACTACAGCTAAAGCCCTTAATTCTTTGGACGCCAGCCCCGATGATAGTCGGGTTATCTCGCATGTGTTGAGCGCCAGGACCCCCGAAAACCCGAGTATAGTCGGGTTTTCATCGTTATTTATTTTATTCGATATTTCCATTCACACAGACTCTGGGTTAACATGAGGAATCATCCTGAGAATACCAAAGTGCAATACCGGCCACATCCACAGTGGCAGTATCGCGCACCCTTTGAAACATTATATCTTGGCCTGTGCGTAGATCAAATGTCTCCGGGGTCCACTTTTCTTTGTCGGGCGAGGCGGGCGGGTATCCCAATCCCATTGAGAAGCGTCAAATCCTCCGATGCATCTGTTGTGGTGGATTATGTTGGCGACACGATGGACACCGGTACTTGGACTCGCGATCCGACAATTGGAATATTCTTTTTGTTGTACCTCCTAGTGAAGGTAAGGATTAAATTATATCAATCCTGCTTTGATCCAACCATGATTTCACCTCGATTGCAACGTGTGTGTGTAAAGTTACTCCACAACGTATGCCGTTGGTGACGATCAAAGCATAAAAAAACTACCGTTTTGCTGCATATCGTCGTTTTCTGGGATTAGACAGGATCACTCTAAAACTATACTTATATTCACCATGGTATAACACGTGAATGTATTGACGAAAACATTTATTCTTTTTCACATATTGAACGATAGATAGGTGATGTCAAATGGGGCATAGTATTGTATCGATAGCTATAATACACCGCCACTTATTCCTATCTTTTAGAGTGTTGGCGTGGTAGGAACAAAGATGCTCTAGGCTTCCGGCGCTGATTGAGTTAAGATCAACGGCATGTTAGACATGGATGCGCTCTATGAGGAGTTTTGTTTAATCGTTCCACGTCAGAAGGAAGTGGTGGAGATGGAGGCAACTGTTAAGAGTTGCCTCTACCAGGGACAACGATGGAAATAAGGCCATGTTTAGACGGAAACGCTCGCGGGTGAATCCGGCAAAATATTTCAACACAGGTAACCACTTTTGCTTAATTTCTTTGATGGCTCAAATGTATGCTCTAGTCCAGTGGTTCCCAAACCTCTCCTCGAGACACCCCAGCCGTTCCATGTATTTGTTAAATTCCACCACCAGCACACCTTGATTCAACTAATAAACAGTGATGCCACTAACGCGTTACTAAGTAACGCGTTATTGTAATCTGATTACTTTTCCGCGAAAATGGTAATCTAACGCGTTAATCTTTAAAAGCCAGTAATCTAATTGCAGTTACTTGTCCAAGTGGCTGTGCATTACTATTTCGTTACTATCTCATCATAAATTCATAATGCAGGCGGAATGCAGTATTTTATTTCGTTTTCGACAGTCAAAAATACATTTTTGAGCTGTTTTTCTTATTTGGGAGTGACGTGGTGTGGCAGTGAAAGGGTTACACAAGAATGTGTCCCGGCGGCGTGACTGGACTCTCTGTCTGTGAGTGACTCTGCTTTGGCCCAATCACATTCCCCATCCACAGTCTGCGAATCAGAGGCAGAGTAGGGCGGGTCTTCACAGCACGTCATGTGACATATGCGCCAATCATGTGACAGCAGGGCTCCGTTGCATTCGTCAGAGAATTCCACCCCAAAACGCTTACAGGAAGAAAAAACGCGGCTTATTATTATTACCGAGGCGCGCGGCTTATTATATTATTAAAGAATGGGTACAGTACAGTACAGCTCAATACATACAATTGTTAAGGGGATGCAGACCAGAGAAAGACTTTCGTCTTGTTTACATCAGGGTCCCCCATTTACAGGAGGACTCGGAGGCCAGCCAAACAGCAAAAGAGAGAGATTGTTTCATTCCCTATTGATTAATGTATATTTGATGGTGGCAGAGCAAAAGCTCTTATTTGCCAGATTTACAGTTAATTTACATGTTAAAGAGAGACTGATTGTATGTTTATAGAGAGACATTTATAAAAACAATTTAATAGTTACAGTTGATATAATTGAATAGTTCAGCCTGCATTTGTTAGATGTGAATGGATACACTGGTTTTGTAAAACCACTGGCTGGCTGCTCTAATGCTGTGAGCATCATAGACTGTTGCTTTACCATACTTGATGGTACAGAAGCTGAAGCACTAGTTTAACAATTTACGTTATGTGCAGAGAAACAAGTTAAAAACAATTTATGCACTTTCAATAAAGCGTTTTAAAAAAACTGTTGGGGGAACGACGACGACTTCGTAACCTAGTTACTTTCAAAGTAACTAAGTTACTCTGATAATCAAGTAATCAGTAAAGTAACTTGGATTACTTTTTAAAGGAGTAATCAGTAATCGGATTACTTTTACAAGTAATCTGTGGCATCACTGCTAATAAAGGGCTAGTTAAGTTGAATCAGGTGTGCTGGTGGTGGAATTTAACAAATACATTGAACGGCTGGGGTGCTTCGAGGAGATTGGGAAGCACTAGTCTAGTCGATTTTGTGTTTTGAGCACAAAGTTCATCATAGATCTAGCCTCTTTATTTTGCTCTCAAAGTGCACCAGATTGATGCATTTAACTTTAAAATGTACAAAAAATAATTAAGTTCCGGCAGAATCTGCAAAAAAGTTAAACCACCTTCCTGGGTGGAAATCCTAGAAACGATACACCTTTGCGCTATTATCTGAACAGTCAAACAGCATACAACTATGACGAAAGGGTTCTCAAGGCTCTCGTCGCGTACTGCTTACGTCACAGGCATGCGCCAGTAGCCTATAAGCGTAAACAAAGCTAACAAGCATGTCTGATTCTATCCACGGAGATCACCTGAAGGCTACATTGGCAGTACTTTTAAATACACAAGAATCAGGCCAGCGGCTATCACAACTAGTGACTGGAGCCACTGTCTGTGTGTGACTCTGCTTTGGTCCAATCACATTCCCCCACCCACAGTCTGCGAATCAGAGGCAGAGTAGGGCGGGTCTTCACAGCAGGCTTGGTTGTCTCAACGACCTGAGGCAGTTTAGCGTATGGGCTAGCGGGGCTCCGTCGTCTCGAGTCGACTTTTACAGCCTCGTCTGCACAAAGAATTCCCTCCCAAAACACTAGTCTAAACGCAAAATTAAAAGTGAGACGGCAAAAGACGACTTCTGCGGTTTCTGTTGAGACTCTCTCCCTCTAAACATGGCCTAAGTCCTGGACTTTTCGTTTCTATCCCTGACAAAGCAAATACTCATGTGATCTGTATATGTTTATGTCTAAATAAAATCAATCAATCAAGTGGGGGCTGCTGTTGACGGGCGTCCAGACCCCCAACCTGACCCAGCTGGCTTCATTCTTCCTGAGCATCCCCATCACTAATCCGTTCGTATAGAGGTTGTTCTCCCTCATGACCGGCGTGTGGATGGACCAGAGAAATAGATGCAGCGTGGAGCTTGTGAAGAGTGAAATTCAAGTCAAAGCGAATTTCTCTCTAACATGTCAAGCTTTTTATAAGGGTGCTCTTGGTCAGAAGGCTCTACTTAAAGCTGCATGGTCCAGTGATAAATATGGATTCCTCAAGCACTAATGCACTACGGTGCTCTCCATGGTTCTGAAACTTTCTGAGGCGCATTTCTAGTGTTCAGAGGCGCAATGCAAAGGTGCATTTCTAGTGTTACAGCCATTTGCTTAGCCTACTGTTCCCCATAGGCTATTTTTTTAATAGTTGTTTCCTATTGTTCACTGCTGTTTTTATTTGTATATGTATTTCACTTATGCAGGATAACACTCTAGAGGCCATAACACAGGCCTACTAATGCTACTCATGTTATTATATTCATCCTGTATATACCTGTGATATATTTACATTTAAGATAACAAAAAACGAAATGTATATATGATAAGAAAAAAAAGTATTAAAAGTATTATCATTTTAATAATTGTACAATTTTGTCAGATTATCATTGAATATAAAATAAAATCTTTGTAGTGTTCTGGACAGGTTTAGGATCAAGGAAGCCAGTGTAGACAATGTATGCACTCTCACATTACAAGAGAGATCACAGGGTACATGTACATCTTAACTATAGCCATGGAGTCGGTAGGTAATTTAACAGCATGTTGGATTGCATGGTATGGTCTTCTATATACAGTAATTATGAGTATAATAAGCAATTAAGTGTTTTTAATACATGAAATGCTTATATTTTGATAAAAATGATGAATACATTATGTAAACATGATTCTTGCATACGTATTCATTACGTATGCAACAAATGTCCCCCAAAATCGACACACTGTCCTACATTTGGATCATACGGATTTTGTCACCCTAATTGCAGACTATTTCCTGTTTGCTACATGATCCGGACCCTATCATTCATAAACAATTTAGTCAGTGTTTAACCATTGAAACAAGGATCCTAAAAGGTTTACTTTCATATCATGACTGGATTATTAGTATGATTAAATGACTTAGCATTAAGGACTGCATAGGTGATAACGCTACCCTCCAGTAGTCTCTTTCCGCTTTCCCTTCTCTGTCTGGGGAGGGCAGATTTAATTTAGTCTTTTTCAGTTTTAAGTTAACATATTTATAGATTGTGTATAATAATAATAATAATAATTCATTTAATTTATATAGCGCTCCTCAGTAACCCGAAGTCGCTGACAGTAGTCGGGAGCAAGAGTACAAACAAAGAAACAAAAGCAAAGAAACAAAAACAAAGAAACAACAAAGAAACAAAAACAAAAGGAACATGAGACCATGGGGGGAACAGGGGAGACAGCATGAAAGCAAAAAAAAAAGACTGGAGACAGACATCAATCAGGTTGGAGGGGAGGGGGGGGTTTAAGGGTGGGGGGGGGTTGAAGGCAAGGGAGAACAGGTGGGTTTTGAGGCGAGCTTTGAAGGTGGAGAGTGTAGGGGAGTCTCTGATGGACTGGGGGAGGGAGTTCCAAAGTCGGGGTGCAGTACGAGAGAAGGCCCGATCTCCGAAGTTCTTAAGCTTGGATGTCGGGACAGTGAGGGAGGCAGTGGAGGAGGACCGGAGCGAACGGGTGGGGCGGTAGGGAAGAAGGAGATCAGTCAGGTAGGGGGGGGCCAGGCTGTGGAGGGCTTTGAAGGTGAGGAGTAGTGTTTTAAAGTTTATGCAGTGTTTGATCGGGAGCCAGTGGAGGGAGTGGAGGACAGGAGTGATGTGTTCGCGGGACCGGGTGTTAGTGAGGAGGCGGGCGGCTGAATTTTTGAAAGTTGCAGACTAGCTGCAGGACTAGCTGATATCTTCTGAGATTACTTTTATGGAACAATTGGAAACCATCCAGACTCATAGCGTAGCAGGCCCTGCCGTGGCATCGATGTGAGAGAAGGCGTTTACACTCGCCAGCTAATGCCAGCAGGGCTACAAGCTGGCGAGGCAGGTAGCTATGATAGCTGCTACTCATGTGTGCAGGATATCATCCATCCAAATATTGTGTCTGTTATTATTCAAAGCATTCATTAATCCCTGTGGTAATTTTGTGTTCCGTGCAAGCCAATTCCTACTGCAAGCACTTAGCTGGAATGAAAAAACAGTTCCACGTGTCGAGAGTGAGGTAACGCTAGCTGTGGGGCCAATTGGCTTTGCAATAGCTCCGTGCTCTGGCCACAGTGAGCTCTGAAGATCCAAACTATCAGGCATGATGTAGGAAAGATTGCCCTGCTGCTTTGACTCTGCTATGATGTGCCACGTTCCACGTTGAGTCACGCCAAAACTCTGACAATGATTTCAGATTGCACCAGCGGGTATCACATTAACTAGTTGGGGGTTAGCCAAAGCAGTCGATAAAGCTGTGGTTCGCAAATCTCGAAAAACCGGGGGCAGCAAGGCCGCTAGCGGGGCTCCTAGACTCTTACACCTGGATCGGACGGAGCCCTTCTTAGCACCTGGGGCGGCTTTTTGTGTTGTGAATCATTTGAAAGTAAAAGCGGGATAACGTGATTTAGGGATTTAGGGAGATGCAGAGATAGGCATCTCTAGAAGCACCTGCATGACCTGTGCAGTGTGGAGGATATCCCTTTGTTCGTCCTAACAATGTCCCCTGAAGATCCCCTTCCCCACCTCAGTGTTCTCCCAGCTGGCCACGATGAGACACTCCTCTTAGCCCAAGCTCATTTAATCGATATGTACTTTGTATATACGTTTTCACTATTAAACCTATATTGATCGTGAAGATCAGTCTACGACATAATTGATGATTCCAGTTCCCCCACAGCGCCTACAGAACGTCCCTCAGATTGTCCCTCCGACAAAAACATCCATGTATGAGTGATTGAGTGAGTGAGCCAGACATAGCCCAGGGCAGTGGTCCTGCACGCCGTGGGGAAAGAAAGAAAATAAATGCCCCTGAAATGACTGGGATAATGTTTCTTCCACAGCTCTCCTGTAATTAAAAACCAAAACAAGCAGCGCTGAACAACGAGTTGGCGAGAGCGAGAGCGGGTCACATTATCCACACAAACAAGCTTAAACACACGGTGAACTATACGCCCGAGGCTTCTGAACGTTAAGAGACTTCAATCTCTCTAAATGGATAATCCTGTTCTTCCATGTTTAATCTCCTGGTAACATGCTCTTTGTTGTCGGAGCACGGAAGTCCATTTTAAGAGCTTAACCTGTTAATTTCTCGCCCCCACCCCGCCGGCCTAACTAGCGGAGGCTAATATCGCCGCACTCCCAAGGTCCCTAATCCCCCCCCCCCGCCCTGCCGCCGCCGAGCGCATACACCGGGTTTTTCACCGGAGGTTGTTTTAAATTACCCGGCCCTAATCTGGCCTGATCCTCGCCAAGTTCTTTTCAACTTGGATGGATATTGACCAAAGATGTTAATGCAATTGTTCTGACATACGGTAGAACTACAAAGGCATGGTGGGGAAAAAAGAGAGAGAGAGAGACAGACAGACTGAGTGAAACGGAGAGACAGATACACACACACACAGGCGCAGGGGTTAGCACTGCTGCCTCACAGCAAGAAGGGTTCAAGGTCTTTCTGTGTGGAGTTTGCATGTTTCATCCTGTGTTTGCGTGGGTTTCCTCCCACACCATAAAAACACATGCATGCTCCCAGAATTAGACTCAAGAGTTTGACTGGGATGATATTTGAACAAATGTTACATTAGCCTCCCGCAACCCTAATCATCAGCAAATACATTTTAATTATATCCATAGGACGTATCTCACACCTAGGAAGCTGTTCGCTATGGGACTGGTGACCGACTCTCTGTGCACTTTGTGCTCTGAGGGCCACTGGCACTTATATGCACATGTTTTGGGATTTCCCACCAGTAGCTAGTTTTTGGAAATCCATAACAACTAAACTTTCAAACATATGTAACCTAACAATCCCACTTACGGCAGCAACACTACTTCTGAATGATATATCATTACTACCAGCATCCATACAACAAAAAATAATCATTCTGGCGGGCGTTACTGCAGCCAAGAAGCTAAGGAATGAGGTGGGAGGAACCTGAGAAACTCACTATGATTAATTGGTCTCTGACACTACTGGATGTCATCTATATGGAAATCTCTACTGCACGTGTAATTGGGGTGGGACAGGCCAGCATTGAGCTGTGGGTCGCAACGGTCGATAAAGTAAAGGCCACTATCTAGCAGCGGAGCGGGGTTGGGGTGTTGGTCCTGGGGGGTCCGGGGGTGGGAGTGGGGGAGGAAATGTCCAATGCTTTTTGTGGCGTTTGTGATAATATAATTTGTTTACATTTTTAGGTTCTGTATTTATTATTTCTGTTATTATATTGTCATTATTATTGACAGGTGTTGTTCTGTTTATTATTACTGTATTATGTGCTGTCGTGTTTTGTTCTATATTCTATTATTATTATTTTTTTTACATAATTTGATTGATTTGCTACTATAGGTACACTGCTGTCTAGAGGTGTAAAGGTACCGAATCGTTTCAGTGTAGTACTGTGTACCGTACCGAATGGCTGTGTAGTGTACCGAACAAATACCCACTAACGACCGCCCACCAGGGGCTGTTTTTTTCACAATATAATATAATAATTATATATATTTTTAAAATTTACAAGTCGATTGTTAATTTCAATATAGAATATTAGTTGACAGCCCTACAAGTACAATTCGTTACTGCACACTACATCACCCCTGAGTGGAACATGGAAAGCCAAACTTTCCCCCACTGTACCGAAAACCCATACCGAACCGTGACTTCAAAACCGAGGTACGTACCGTACCGTGGTTGTGTACCGTTACACCCCTACTGCCGTCACTGGCCTAGAAGAGTCGTTGCTCCCCGGATGCTGCCCACTGCTCCTAAATAGTTAGGATGGATTAAATGCAACAGGATACATTCCTGGTATATATATATATAAACAAATTGATTGTTCCCTTGTTCCCTTCCTAATCTTTCTTATAATTGTGAGGACCTTCCATTGACAACATTCATTCCCTAACCCGCTACCCTAAACCTAACCCCAAGGCCTAAAACTGCTAAGAGGAATATCTAGCCGAAATTTGTAGAGTAAACGCAAGTAGGAACACACACATACACACACACCCCCCCCCTCCTATTGATTTCCCGTCCTCCCCCCACTTCCTTCTCAGGGCTGCCAGGCAGCTAAACGCCTATAGAGGGAGTTTCTATACATAGAGGCCTTTTAACTCTCAAGACGTCTGTAATATCTGACAGCCACCGATGGACCTTCAAAAGTCAAAGGAGAGGACTTTGCAACAAGGTCAGACGGCCGAGAGAAGAGAACTTCGTTTCCCCGCTAACAAAGAAGTCAACCCCGACACCAAACGCCCATTTGAAGTGGGTGTTATTTTCAAGAGAGAGAGGGGGGGGGGGGGGGGGGGGGGGGGGGGGGTGGAGGTTGGATTTGGACTCCAAAGCCGACGTGAATTATTTATGTCCTGCTTACAAACCTGTATTTGCAAGGAAGGATAGCGGCGTCCACAAGCGCAAAAGCCACGCTCTGAGCTGGAGGTTGGCCCCCATGGAGGATAAGGGAGGGAGGGAGTGCAGATCCCGGTGTGGTAGCACATCAGAGAGAGGAGAAGGATTTAAAGGAGACTTACGCTGGTGAGAGGAGTGTGGGAGAAGAGTGAGAAGCCTTCAAACAGGTACTCGTGGTCATCGTACTCGATCACTGTGGGCCTGTCAGTCTAGAGGAGAGGAGAGTACACACACAGCTTGAGAACAAAGCTTTTACATCATTGAGAAAAATATTTCTTATCAGTTCTGCTCCACAAAGTAATGCTCCTGGACCAGTAAGGAATGAAATTCGATTTTGAACGATAGCCGTAAAACTGACTATACTGTAAGCTGCCGACTCTGATGGCCACTTCAACCACTATCGCAGGGAGAAGGAATCTTAACGACCACTTAAAGGGAGAATAGCACCCATTTTCAGAATTCACGTCGTTCCCGTGCCCCCGGGACTGTATGGTCAATACTTGTAAACATGCACCACTCTCTCGGCTAAAGCTAACAAGGACACAAGCCTCTGTGACACTTGATTTATATCATGGGATCATACCGAGATGCGTCCACTATCAGGTCTGGACAGGCCCAAATTGGAATTTGCTCACACTGTGATCCGAAGGGCCAGGCCACATTGCGAGTGGATTTCAAGACTACTGAACCTCCATACCAGAAAATACCCTACTTTTGGGGGGTTTCAGACACTTCCTTCTTTTATAAGGTCCTTGATAAACTATAAAAGAAGGAAGGGTCATCGGGTCACAGTGTAGCGTGTGAACGCATATAGGTGCCAAGTGTGGAAACTTTCAGTTCGGCCGACATTGAGTTGTCATTTAAACAGGTTATTACCTCGGATGTCAGCATCATCATCAATTCCTTGCATTGTTCACTAGCTAATGTTTGACATATTGGTTGATGTATATTTCCTCAGATAGCTGGTATATTTAGAATGTTAATACAGGCTTCAATATAACTGGCACCACGCAGAGCGCTGGTGGTCCGATGTGATGACCTTTCCTTCTTTCATAAGTTTCTTGATACAAACCAGGAAGTTGGTGGGAGGAGACACCGTGATCCTGTAGTGGAACAACTTCCCGGAGTTGTTGTTCATGAGACGACACACTTTCACAGGCTGGAAGAGAAACAAGATGACGTCGTCATTAAAATCATACCATATGGATTTTAATTCTCACATAAATAGATTAGCTATTCAAACGGGGAGGGGGGTGTACTGTGGCATGCATACAGACAGCGTGTAGGTTGATTGGGATGATGTCCTTGCCCTTACGTGTGGTGGTGGGTTTGAAGGTTATGACAGGTTTGATTTATTCATAGTGAATCATACCTCCTCTCCTGGGTAGATGCTGTGGCGGATCCCTGTACGTCTGGCCTTGGCACTGCACTTACAGAGCGGACCATCATTCATCTGGACAGACAACCGATACATAACCATCACCTCCACATCGCTGCAGACAATGAATATCAAAGTAGCGGAGAGCAAACTGCTCAGAGACAAAGAGAAAACCCAGATGTACTCAGTAGCCTCTAACTGGATATTATAGGCTGCGGCAGGCTGTCGCTATCTACATAATGCCAGGCTCAGACCGCAGGAGTTTTGCCCCCAATTTAGCTCAAGTGGGTCGTCTCGGGCATATCTTCTGAGCTCGGGATGAACCCCCCCCCCAGGTCCAGGGAGATGATCTGGATGTTTGGTTGACAGCGTGGCCCTCACTACAGTATGAGCAGGTCAAGGACTTGGTGTAAGAATTCTGCATCCTTCGTTTGAGCCATCTGGGCCTGGGTTTAGCATAAGGCTGCGTTTCTTTACATAAAGCACAGACAAATCAGTGGTACAGATGCACCTTCAACTTCTATGCAAAGATGATAATCCAGCAAATAGGAGTCAGTTATCTCTGCTCTGACCGATGTCACCATCTGGTAATACATATAGGATTCCTTACTAGGTCAATAGCAGATTTGTGTTCCGTAAGTGTTTTTGCATGTTATTTAGAAATTCTAACCATGCATTTATTTATTTTTTTATTCCACGTTACTGGAACTCTATGCTAATCAGATAAGATAAGATATTCCTTTATTGATCCCCTTTAGGATATTCAAGAAATTCAGTGTATCATCGGTTCTTTTCACATTCAATTGAGAATCCAGAACATTTTAAAATTATGTTATTTGTTCATGAATCGGATACCAAAATAACGGTTTGTTTGTTATACTTTAGATTTTATGCTCAGGTAAATAGGAAATGAGGAAACAGTTGTACCTATGAACTCAGAAGATTGCCCTGGGTGCTCTCAGCGCCATCAATACAATCTTTCCCAATTCATCGTCTATGGAGCAGCTTCAGACTTTATACTTGTTTTCACTAATATCCGCCTCAGATCAGAGGAATAATAACATGTATGAATTCTAAAAAAGGGGCGTAGTTCCCCTTTAAATATCTGTTTTTTTCATTTCCTATGTTTGACTTGAGCATAAAAGTGAAAGTATGATTTTTTTCATAAATGAATAACGAAATAACAAATAGTTCTTTAATTTTCCCATTTTGGATTCTCAATTGAATATGAAAAGAAAGAACAATACAGATTCATGCTGCTTGGCTCTGTGTATCAAACACACCTCTTTATCACACTGAGGATTCAATGCTTAATGCAGAATACGTTTATTTTTGTATTTCAACACCGCTCATTCCTTATCATGGCATTGACTGAGTAATGCATTGTCCAAATAAATCATTTCAGGCTCAACGTCCTTCTCTAAAAAGTTGGATTATTGAGAATGTGTGAAAATCAATGCAAAACTCTCTGAGGTACGTTTTCTCAGAACACTTGAGCCAAAATGTTTAATAAGCCATAGATTCCAAAATATAGCTCATTGTGAAGCCCCCTGGTCCTGTACGTTAATATCATGTGAAAAGATAAATATACAAAACCAGCCCCTCACCTCTGAACAGGTCCTGCATTATTATATTATTATCATGCTGGGCTACAGATGGATAGTATGTTTACATCAAGTGTCATGCCTGTGAAGCGCCACTAGGGGGCAGACTGGTTGACAAGTGAATGAGCGAGTGAGATCCTGGATCTACAAGGGGAACATCAGTAGAATGATTATGGTGTAATTGACCCATCTCAAGCCACGCCCTCTTTTCTTGATCCTCCAGTCACAACTGTTGCTTTCTTCGGACAAACAACAGTTGTGATTGGAGTAATTTCAGCTTGTTGAGAGGGAGGAGGGAGCCACAGCGCGTTTCTCCAGTTACTTTGAAACGTCTTTGGTAACTTGTAGAAGAAGGCAGTCTTTGGTCGAGAAGAAAGGTAATCATATGATGTTCTCACATCAATGAGTTATTGTAATCGTGATCAATATCAGAATAAATGTGATTATGATTTTTGCCATAATTGAGCAGCCCTAGTGTGTGCATGTGTGTGTGTGTGTGTGTGTAGTGAGTGACTGACTGACTGACCTGCCCCAGGTCGTTGTACCACAGCTCATCGTGCAGGCGGTCTGGGTGGGCCTTCTTCCGCTTGATCTCGGCGATGACGTCGAAAATGTCAGAGTCGGAGCTGCAGGTGCTGCCTTCATCTGACTCACACTCTGACTCACTACTGCTGCAATCTAGAACCACAGTACGACACGACTGGCCTGAGATCAGTACGACAGACTAGACTGGCCTGAGCTCAGTACGACAGACTCGACTGGCCTGAGATCAGTACGACAGACTCGACTGGCCTGAGCTCAGTACGACAGACTCGACTGGCCTGAGCTCAGTACGACAGACTCGACTGGCCTGAGATCAGTACGACAGACTCGACTGGCCTGAGCTCAGTACGACAGACTCGACTGGCCTGAGCTCACTCTCACACACGCACTCAGCTCTGAGCTCACCAAGTCTGGTGAAACAGTATTCATTATTACCGACACTGTAAGTTAAAAGGTGCTGTAAGTGGTGTTTTTTTGGTCAAATAAGTGTTAAATAACTCTGAATAGGTAGTGCACTAACTGATAAGGCGTTTTGGATAACAATTATAAAACAAACAACAGAGAGTAGGCTAGTACAGTACCTGGATCCTCATCTAGTTTGGTCTTGGGTGGATCCCATTTGGGTCTGACAGCTTTGGCACGCTCCTGTCTTTTAACCAGATCCTGCTCAAAGCGGTCGTATAGATCCCGGAGTTTGCTAGTCCCCACAACTGTAGAGTCACCCTGGAATGAATAACACAGTCTGTCTCAAGCACAGGACAAATCAAGAGGAGCAGCTTTAACGTCTGCAAAACAGCAATAGAATGGCCACAGTGACAATTGGCTATTGATTTTGTTTCTAGGGCAGAGAAAAATAAAAACAATCAATTTCAAATGAAACAAACCTTTCATTTGAATCAAACTGATTCTTGAAATCTGTGCCTCGTTTTCAGTTATTTTCACTAAACGTTATTTCAAGCACGCCTCTCGTCCTGCAGATGTCCCTATGTTGCCTTACAGTCTGCTGAACAACTACTGCTGAACCACAGTTCACCAAAATGACATCTTTTGACAACAATGGAAGGTGCTGTGGCCAGCGCCATCAAGCCTACTCGAATCAATATTGAATCAAATTAAATTGGGACCTTGTGAATTGAAATTGTATCAAATCAGGTAATCAATGCAGATACCCTATTTGTTTCTACTTCACAGAGGGATACTGCTAGAAAATGTTGTTTAGGAGTTATTGGAGAAAGGACTGTGGTTACATTTACTTTTGTTTTGTGAAATTTTAGCGAAAGTACACAGCATAGCATCGTCATCACTAAAGTAAGTATTCCAACAAGGACCTAATAATCCGCTGAATTTATATAGAATTTGATAATGTCACATTTGTTCAGAAATGCGTCCACGTATTTGCACTACATTCATACCTCATTTGCAATTGCACCTTACCTCAACGTTTTGTACCTCATTTTCTGCATTGTACCTCACTTGTTTACTCATCTTTACTCACTGTAATTAGACTGTACCAAGGTTGTACTTTAGATTGTACTGTATATCGGAGTTAGTTTGTTTTTGTTTGTGTCTACACGTTAAAGTCCATGTACTGTCTGTCCATGTACTGTTTGTGTACTATAATTCAATGTCTGTAAAGTGCTTTGAGATACCTTATGTAAGGCGCTATATAAAATAAATGTATTATTATATTGAATATATGTATATTCCTTTCACTTTTTTCTTTTCTTCTTTTTTTACTGTATGAAGCACACTCTCAGGGGCTCATACAGAACGAAGCATTTCACCGTAAAGTACGTGTATTTTATTGTGATATTTAATAAACAAACTTGAAACTTGAACTTGATTTAATCACAAGGAGATTCATAATCCCTAAAGGAATACACGTATGGTGGCCTGCACGTAAGATCTCCAACTTCTTGATCCTAGGCTACTCTCTTTGCTTCTGAATGAAACGTGTGATTTTCACTCTGCATTCAAACATCTTAGCCTGCCGGGTGGTTGCTGGGCGGCTTCTCTTCTGCCTGGCATGTACTGTATAGCCTATTCCACTAGGTGGCGCCAAGGCGATAAGAGGCTGACAGTACCACTTGGTCCATGGGGTCGTTGGAGTAGTAGTTCTCTGCGTGGGTGCAGCGGATCCAGGCGGGCTTGAGCAAATCATCCTCGTCTCCCTCCTCATCCGCCTTCTCCTTCTCCTTCTCCTTCTCCTTCTCCTTCTCCCTCTCCCTCTCCCTCTCCCTGTCTCGCTCTCTCTCCCTCTCCCTCTCCCTGTCCCTGTCCCGTTCCGTGGAGTGCTCCTCGGAGTCCCGGGTCCTGCTGGAGGCGTGGCTGCGCTCCTTGCTCTGTCCGGAGGCGTCAGGCCTCCTGTCCCTCTCCTCTTCCCAGCGGCTGCGCTTCCTCTCTCTGCTCGGGGACCGGCTGCACAAAACCAGAGTCAAGAATGAAGAAACGCCTCCGTGCAGAATGAAGTACACGCGGCGTATTGCATGGAATCAAATACAGCATGGGCGGTGGTGGTAAAGCAAGGATGAGCTAAATACTTTTAAGATTCTAAGACACTAAATGGGAACATGTACTGTAGGTACCTTCTCGGTCTCTTCCTGTGCTGCCTTTCCGGAGACTGGGACCTCCGGCTCTCTCTGTGGCGATGCCTTTCCCTGGGAACACACACGCAGCTTTGAAAATCGACAGTGGGAAATAGTATCAAAAAGGGCTTCCCCTTGCAATGACGTCACTGATCTTCCAATCCCACAGATCACAACATATGCAAATTAGCATTATAGGTTGGGTGGACCACCTGGGCTAATTTGCCTCCCCAAGTGGCCTAGCCGCCTAGGCACTAGGGAAAATAATAAAATCACATGGTTGGCTAGTTCTATGTTAAACTGAGAACCATAGTTATGTAGGTGTGTTTTCACATCCCCTTGTGGATTTAGGTATTGCATTAATGCAGTACCCAATGGAATATTAATACTTTGAATATTTCAAAGATGTTATACTGCTAAGTGCAATGTAGGGTCATCAACATTGGGTCTAACTGTTTATAAAGTTATGATCTTTGATGACTTGTTAGCTGTACATTTTTGGTGGTTAACATTAGTTCTAAAGTTTGGTACCAGCTAATGTTAAGAGCTACCCTAACGCCAGGTTGTGTTGGATGCTTTGCACTGTGGGGCAGACCACAGTACAAGTGGAAGGCTTGAACTCTTTAACACCTAGGGCTGGGCGATACGAAGAAAGAAGGCCTCCGTCATAAGCAGTTATCATCGGACCCAGTAAGAACGATGCGAAACAGTAAGAAGCATTTTGTATAAAAGTATTCTGTACTTCTGTATGACAACTATTAAAGAAACTTGACTATTTTGGTACCTGCTGCGCTCCCTGCTCCTGTGCCGAGGAGGAGGAGGAGTCCTGCCCCTGTCATAGTCGGGCCGGTGCCGCCCCAACTCTGGCCTGCCGCGCCTGTCCGGACTCCTACCACGGTCCGGCTTCCTCTCGCCGGAGAAGTCCGCTTTGTGCCTGTCGCCGTGGCCGCCGTACCCGTAGCTCTTCTGTCTGTGGTCGTCGTGGCGATGGCCCCTCTCCGGAGACCTACGGGCACCGTCCGCGGGCTTCTCCTGCTTGTACTGCCCCCCGTGCCTGAAGCCGTGGTCGGGCTTGAACGAGCCGGGGGCCTGGCTGTAGCCCGGACTGAAGCCCGGCGGGGGGAAGGGAGGGTGCTGCGGAGGGTGGGCGGGGTTTTGGTAGTTCATCTGGTAGGGAGGGTGGTAGCTCACAGACTGAGGGGGCATGGACAGGGGCATCGGCGGGTGCGGCAAAGGTGGGGGGGGCACGGGGTGCATCATGTAGGGGTGGTAGGCGTTCTGGGAGGACGCCGGGGAGGCCGATGTGGTGCCGCCCGAGGATCCGGGCAGAGGGGGAGGAGGGAAATTGGGCGGCAGTTCCGGGAAGCCCTGTCGGATAGGCGGCTTGGGGAACGGCGGGCACTGGCTCAGAGGACCGGGGGCCTGGGAGGACGGAGGAGGAGGAGGAGGAGGGTAAGGCATGAAGTCGGAGTGCAGAGGCATGTAGCCGCTGTTTCCGTGGTAGCCGCTCCCCGCGGCCGTCTGGGGGTCATAGTGGTACGGGGACGCGAGAGGCTGGGGAGGGGGCGGTCTCAGGTTGGCGAGTCTGTAGTTTTGAGGAGACGGCCCGTGCTGGCCAGGTGGCATTCCTCCTCTGGGACCCCCACCGCGACCTTGATGAAAAGACATGGCTGTGGATATGGTAGAATAGTCAACGTTAGAATTGCATATTAATTAAACGTTAAATGACATTTTTAAGTTATTCATAGCAACACACAACCATTTTATCAGCAAACACATCATTAAGAATAATGTGTTATCAAGCAAAGTGTGTAATCAAATGGCAATTCCAAACATATCAGCTAAAGCCAATGGGCAGTGCTTCTATCATTAATAGTATTGCAGAATGCAGGGCATGCATTACATCTTAAACTAATGCAGCTACATGCAGTGGTATTCTTATTTACTTTGTAACATGTAATAGCAATCTATAGCTCTGGCAACAGCATAACATTCAATGCTCAGTGATAATATCAAGCGAGTTCATTTATCTTTTCCGTTTCAGAGCTAACTGTCTACGGTTCAACCTCACTAACTCCACTTGCATAACAAAGGCACTGCAGTAACTAGAAAGCTGGACAGCATGTCAATAGCAAAGACAGACCATGTTGCTGGTTATAGGTAAAATATCTCTATGCCACACCACAGCTATCGTTCGTTAGCTTTCACTGTCAAACTGATTCTGCTAGCTATTAGCAAGCAAGCAATACATTATGCTAACGTTACCTTAGAAAAGTATAAAGGACTAAAATCAGCAGAGCATCCGTCTGTCAACAAGCGAAACTGTTTTAGAAACCTGCGGTCATTAGATAACAAAGAGCGCGGATGTTAAACAATATTGTGTTCTTACGGCGGCGTGAGTGTTTCTAGTCGGAACACTACAGGAAAGGGACACGGATGCACCAATCGGATTTCGCCCACAGACCCGCAGTGCCCGCCCCCTATCCAGTTCCGGAAGTTTGTTCTGAACCTCATCTTTGAATGATGAATGAAAACTTTATTTAACAGATTGCAGAATAGGTACAATACAAAATGGGGGACCCTGATGTAAACAAGACGAAAGTCTTTCTCTGGTCTGCATCCCCTTAACAATTGTGTGTATTGAGCTGTACTGTATTGTACCCATTCTGCAATCTGTTAATAAAGTTTTCAATCAATCAATCAATCAATCAATCAGTACGGCTCAATGATGCAGACCAGAGAAAGACGTGTGTCTTGTTTACATCAGGGTCCCCCATTTTCAATTCATAGTCACATTTATGATTTATGACATACACAACATCATGATATTTATGGCATAGGTATTAGGGACATACATGACAATAGTAGCCTATTACATTTGTGACATATACGATATGCAAATATACAGTAGCCTACTGTTACCCATAGATCCTAACAGAGAATACATGATGGGGAGGAGACTGTACATTAGGAGGGGGTGGGTGGGTGGGAGAAAAAATATACATAGCCTACGGCGGGGAGAAAATATACATGGTGGGGAGGAGACTGTCTATTAGGAGGGGGGGTTCGAATTGCAGCCTCCCGTAGGTGCTCTTTAAGAGCGGTTTTGAATGTGGGTAGGGATTCACATATTTTTACAGCTGTACTCTGTCGTCTACTCTAAGCCATCCTAGGGAGTCAAAGTGGGCAGGGGTGAGGTGGGTTCTAGGAGTAAGGTCAAGTAGTAGTCTGACCAGTTTGTTTTGTGATGTTTGTAATCTTGTTTTTAGCGCCTTTGGTACCATGAGGTGTGCAAGCATAGTCGTAGTACCCTTGAATGAGTTCTCCTGCCAGAGTCTTCAGGGTATTCTTGTTTACCAGAGAGGAGATCCGGTACAAGAATCTAGTTTGTTGGTTGACTTTTTTACATTGGATGCCATTTTGTCACAGGAAAGATTTGGTATACCTGCTGCGCTTTGGTTTATATACCTATCATTAGGGCAAAAGTTGTGTTTTATTATAAATGCATCACAGAACGTAACATCAGCTCGCCAATATACCTGAAAATACATTGGTCAGTCAGTAATGTTTAACCCACTATACTCTGCACTTAATGTTGTTTCAACTTGTCATAAATATTTGACAAGTTGAGAACCCCTCTCGTTTTTGAGGGGGGGTTCTCAACACAAAACAGAAGTAAACAATATCCAGACAAAACAAAAGACTGCATTATAGTGCTTGTTGAAACCAGGAAACGGCAATAATCAGTTCTGTATCGTTAGTGGCTTAGCTTGGCATCGCTACTGCACTATCTCGCGTACGTGCACGCGTACTGAATAAACCACAAATGTACCTCTAATACCAGTATTAGTCTGACCACACCCCTCATCAGCTTACCTTCATAAGCAGGTGTGTGGTCACCTGCTCTCCTCCTTCTCGCTTTCACCACAAGGAAGAGGTGCCTCGGTAGATCCCCACACTTGACACCATGATGGAAGAAATTGGATTAGGAACAGCTTGGGAAACAAGGATACGTTGACATCATATCTTTATTTTCTCTCTCACTATTTTCGAGAAAATACGGCGATATTGTCTTCGTACTGGAGTGTCTAGAAGATGATGATCATTCTACAAACCCTCCACCGGTTTTCGTATTGGGAGCACGCCGCTGCATGCTTCTCAACTGCAGTTCCTTGCTGTGTTTGTTGGGGTGAAACCTGTCAGGCCACAGCTGAACTGTCGGACATGCCGCTGTTGTGAGGAGCGGTGCGTTCCAGGTTGGGTGAGTAGTGTTTGCTGGCGGGCTCCACTTGTCTGTTAGTGCTATGGGGGCTACTTGACAAAGTTTATGGAAACCGGCCCCAGGCTAGGGTCCTTTGTTTAGCCGTCTAGGCGACAGAAGGCCTTGGTCTGGCGACCATTATAGTTTTAACTAGTGGGCCGCGACCATTGACACTGGTGATCCCTGTGTGTTCTGGACGAGTGGATTCTCTCTGTCACCGTGTTAAGACCCCATCTTTCATATCCAAATGAGAGTATTCCTTCACGAGGGGATATGTGCATGTAATGTGCGATAGCGGCAGATTCATGTTCAAAGTCAGCTATACAGGCCAGTTGGTACTGTGCTGATTCCGCCGGACGTGTTATTGTCACCGTTGTGAAGCGGTGTTGACGTCTTGTTTTCTCTTTTCTCTTAAAAAGTGAGGAGGGTTCAGAACGGCGGCCTGTCTGGGTGAGTGTTATGTCATTGTTTACATGTTCATAGCTTACGGTTAGCCGGTCGGTGGCCTGGCGCGGGGTAGCTTGGCTTCTCGCGCGCCGCCGGGAGCTCGCTCCTGATCGCGTGCGTCGTAGATCGGCGTCTCGCGAGCGGAAGCAATAGCACCCGAACGGTTGGAGCAGCCGTTAGCTTGATGCTATTCTGTTGAACGTGCTTTGATTTTTAACATGTTTTACACTCTTGACCACGACGTCATCCTTGACAGGGGATGTTCGTCGACCCTGCCTGAGCCTAGACGGGGATTGCGTCAACAAAGAGGACTGTAGCGACTGGTGGAGCGGCGACGCTGCCCGGATCGAACAACACGGGACGGCTGTGTTCTACGGTGGCTTGTGACTGCACTTCGCTGATCTGCGTTCCGGGCAGGTACGGGGTTGGCCAGACCTCATAACACGTCTTCTGGTTTTACCTTGCTAAATGTATTGTGAATAACGGTGTTTTTTCCCAAAACGTGTGTTGTTGCAATGCATTTGAGATACGTTGCGGGTTGTGTGTGAGCTGTTTTTGTCACTGGCAGTTAGCTTCTCCGTGCAGGTCGTGATGTATTGATCTGGTTGTTGTGTGAGAAACATCATGGTGTTTATGTGTACCGTGTACTCACTACTAAGGCAACTAACCTATGAAGCTATGCTTGGTGACGAGTGAGTAAAAGAATGTTCTTTCTCAGACTGTAATGACAATGAACAGTGAGTTCACACATTAACAGGTTTTCCTGTTTTAACTGGCCGTATTGAGGGTAAAATAGGAGGATTGTGTTTCCCCCCCGGTTCCCTGGGGACTTTATCACCTCCTATCAGACATGTTGTGCATTAATTGTGTCTTTTGTGTGGTAGGGATACGATGTAACTCTCAGCTTGATTGCTGAGGTTGTGCTAAATCTGCTGGAGAAACTTATTTCCTAAAGGGAAATTGGTTTGGTTGCTGTCATGTGTGCTTAGCAAGGCCTGTGGTCGATACTAATCAAGAATGATGTATTCTCTCATTGTGAAAAAAACGGCGTTCCTCTGTTGAGTGTTTTTGCCATTTTTTGTAGGTGATGATGGGTTGTGTGTGTCATGTGACCTACAACTGGGTTGTACTGGCCACAGAAGCACATGTGTATGTTGGACCGGGGTTCTTAGAGCCCTCTCTATTCTGTGTTTTTCCTTAGTAAAAATCAGATAGCAGGTTAGCTCGTGCGCTGTGTGGAGCTGTGAAACGCTTCATAGAGCTGACTATGACTGTGTCATATTCTCTTTTTGTCGTTACGTCGTATCATGGGTGTGGGGTCGTAAAGGGGTGAACTGGTAACCTTTCCTCTCCCCATTGTTCTGTCGGTCAGGGGTACACCCCCTGTCCTTCAAGGTTCCCGTCACGTGGCGGTTCGGCACGTTACGGGGGGGGGGGGGGGGGGGGGGGGGAGGGAGGGAGTTCCTGGTCCCACGGCCTGGTGGGCGTGTGCACCGCAGGAATTCCCCCGCCATAGAGTACGTCACCGTGCGCGTCTCTGTTGGTAGGACTTCCGTGTGCTGTTCAGGTCCATGTGATGGATCTGTTTTCAGGGGGGGTGGTCAGGGCTCCTCCTCACCAAGCGCCTACTCAGGCCTTCTGTGAGTTCGGACTCCTTCTTCCATGTGAGGAAGCCTCCATCAGAGTACAGAGCCTTCCTCCTCAGATTGTCAAAGTGAGTGGACCCTCTAGAAGGGTCCTTTTCTATTGTATGTATATTCGATTCAATTCGTTTATTGAGTGTGTATGGGTTCGGTGCCTCTTCCCCGGAGGCCCTAAAACCAGTTTTTTACATGGCTCAAGGTGCAATATATTCTTTTCAATCTGTACAGCTCGCGTGGGAAGTCTCTCTGGGGATCCCCGTCTCTTTCCTATGGGAGGGTGGTGGGATGTAAAAATGTGAACATTTTTTACCCCGGCTGTGTAGACTGGGATACATACTGTTGATGCTTCCTTCTTTCTATTCCAGAAGTGTTGGAGTTAGGGAGTGTCACACCCCTCTTGTCGTTCCCCTGGGCGCCTTGGGGATTCAATGACAGGTCTAAATAGCCTGTTCATTGATGGGGGTGTGTCCCGACGCACGTATAGTGCTAGCTCGTTGTAAACAGGCGATTGACTGGCACGCCTTAGTTGCTTGTGGTTGAAACAGCGTTTTTATAAAGCAACTGAGATGGGGGTTTTTCCTCTTCCGGCGACCACATCCCATGACCTGGGTGGGTTGTCGACGGATTCTCGTTCATGTCTGGGGGATGATGACGGGATGGATCTGAACATATGTAGTGGGGTCTCACGCCCTTGGGGTGGGCCACCAGGCGCGGTTCGTCCCGACGTCTGGGTGGCGCCTTCTTTTCATGTTAAGATCAACACGCATATCTGCCCTTCTCCTGGAGTAGGCATGTCGGCGTGGTTAGGGCACGGGACTGGTTCTGGTCACGCTGGTCCAGATCAGTTGAACCCGTTGTCCGCCGGGGATGCAGATCTGCTGTTCTGGTACCCTGAGGGACTTGGGCTTTTTTCAGGGGGAAAAATGCCAGGTCGGTCTGGGTGTCACAGGGTTAAGCGCTATGGAGACCCTGGTTGGGTATGTTTTTACTCAGCACTGTCGTCATGGCTTACAGCCATGCCATTCTGTACGCGCTCGATCTCGTCGGATCTCGGCCGCTACACAGGTTGGTCCTGGTTAGTACTTGGTTGGGAGACCGCCGGGGAATACCAGGTACGGTGTGCTTAGGGGCTGGTTCTCCATTATTTTTCGCTCCTCTCTCACGCATGGCGAAGAGGGGCCTGTGGGGGTGGTTTTTTGACCTCCTCTGGTGACCCTGTGCTTCCCGTACCGCCAGGCCCGGTCCGAAGTGATGTTTGCGACCCGTAGGCCTGGGTTAACCCTTTTTGGAAACTGAAACACTTGTACTGCGGTATAGCCGGTGTATACCCGCAGGTGTGTTTTGGAGTTTTTTCTTGAGGGGTTATAGGAACAACCACCGCATTGGGTAACACCGAGGTGGTTGATTCCCTGGTGTGTTGGAGCAGTGTCAACTCCCGGGTTCACCGTTTGAGGGTGCCCCTGCACGTTCATGACGTCTGCCAATCGTGTCAGCCTTCTCTGCCTCGACCCCTCTGGGTGGGGGTTGTTAAATGGAGGCTTGGTCATGCAACACCGCCAGCTTACGCTCCTTCCGCCGGGGCGGCTGTGTTCAGCTGTCCCCTCTGGCGCCTGTCTCGTCCGCAGTCTCCAGGCTAGGGTTAACAGCCTGTTGCCTGGTTTTTCCCCGGTGCGCTGCCTGCTTCCGTTGGTTAACCTTTTTTGTGTGCTTACGGCCATGCTGACTGCCTATTCTGCAGGGTCAGTGTGCCAGGCGGTGTACTATTGGGGGGACGGGGCCCGCTCGGCTTACGGCCATACCGACCTGAACACGCCCGGTCTCGTCCGATCTCGGAAGCTGGGCAGGTTCTGGCCTGGTTGGTTCCGCCTGGGAATACCAGGTGCAGTAACTGAGGGGCCTTTGTCCGAATACGCTGGCGATGTGGGGGGCGGGGCACTACGTGCCCACCTGGTGGGGTCTTGATGCTGGCATCGTGGACTTCTCCGGGCCCCCATTCCAGGGAGTCCAGTCCTTTTGGTGGGTCTGCGTCTTCCTTCGTGCTCCGCTGCTACGGCCTTGCCACGGGGTTGGGTTTGCCCTTGACCCCGTGATTCTGGGGGCAGTAACGAGGTTGTTCCTCCGTTCGTTCCCGGGTGGCATGCGGGTTGTGCGTGTGTGTAGTCGTGGGGTCAAGCCACGGTCTGCTCACCCTGTGCGTTGAGTTGCTTGAGTGCCTCTTCGCACGGTCGGGTCCGTCGCCCTCCCGTGACGTCCCTAATAGGGGGGCTACCCTCCATTAGGGGGGGTCGGGGGGGCTCGGCCCTCCCTGTTCTGATGGTTTTGGGGGGCTGTCAGCGGGGTGTATTTGTCAGCCAAGTGGCTCCGCTTGGCCTCCCTTGTGCAGTAGCGATGCCAAGCTAAGCCACTAACGATACAGAACGTTAGGTTATGACTATAACCAAGTTCTGTTAGTTAGGGGCGATGCTTGGCATCGGACGCCGCTGCAGCCCTTGTCCTCACCTTGTGGTGAAAGCTTGGGAAGGAGGAGAGCAGGTGACCACACACCTGCTTATGAAGGTAAGCTGATGAGGGGTGTGGTCAGACTAATACTGGTATTAGAGGTACATTTGTGGTTTATTCAGTACGCGTGCACGTACGCGAGATAGTGCAGTAGCGATGCCAAGCATCGCCCCTAACTAACAGAACTTGGTTATAGTCATAACCTAACGTTATCAAAGTTATTAGTTGAAGGAACAAGGATCGGCTTTTAGTCCAAAATAAAATGGACTGCTCTGTTGACATTGATGTGGCCAGTTAATGCTACATATTGGATATTTGATTGATCGAATGAATGACACTCTCCCCTCCCTCAACCTTTGCAGTGCCCTTGAGCAAGGCACTTGACTTAAACCCATCTGCTAGATCAATCAGGTAAATTACTTATTTCCATATATTTAAGATGTCATTGCTTGTTTATTTACATGGTTTTACATTGGTAATGTATGTAATCGGGTGTGGTTTGGGGTTTGGAGTATGAGAGTTTATGTTCATGTCTTTGTATGTATTTTGTTTTGTGTCATTTAATTGTTTATCATTTGTTATAGTTTGTCTTTTGTTTTGTCTGGATGTTGTTTACTTCTATGTTTTGTGTTGAGAACCCCCATCGAAAACATGATGATACATCTCAAGGGGTTTATCGAATAACTTTTTTTTTGTATCCACTTTTTTCTCCTCTTTTTTCTATTTTTCTCCCATCCCAATTTAGCCGTGCCAATTCTCCCCTCCCCTGTGTTAGATTCTGATCAATCGGCCAGTATCACGTCTTCATCTGTTTGGCTTGTGTAATCATCTCCCCATCTGCGTTGTGTACTTTTAATGGTCCTGACGTCTCATACACTGGCTGATACAATCCTTATCTCTCCCCGTTAGTGCGATCCGCAAACCATAATAATCCTCCACCTTCGTAAGAATTCGACACTTTGACACAGCGTAATACCTTTCTTGGAAGAGCGTTGTTTATTCAATAAACAGAACCTCATAATCAGATGTCATCAAATTGTATCGTCCTTGCTATCATCCTTCTGCTATTCAGTCCAATGGTGGTCAGGCCTGGTCGTTAGCCAAGACCATCCTCTTGGTAGCCGAAGCTAATAATGATGTGGCATCCTTCCCCCCCCCCCCCCCCCCCTCCGTGATGAGAGGAGAGAGTCTCTAGTCAGATTGTAGTCTGCCCTTAGCCGCTCTTGGTCTGGCTTACACCCGGAAACACTGTTAGATTTATAGGACCTTCGCCATAGCAACGACGCCCCGCCCCTCTTCTGGTTGTCATGCGACGTGCTGTCATGACAACGGCTAATAACCTTTCACACATTTCAAAACGTTTCATTACTGTCAAAACTTCCATCGCGCTCTGCCTCTGTGTCTCCTGCCACGTTATCTTTGTTGTGTCTTAGATCGGAATTCAAAACATTCACCCTGCTCGGTCAGTGTGCTGCTATTCAGTGACTCCTGCTCGCTCTGAAACCTCTGGTTCCACCACCGTCTATATCATCCCGTGATGATAATGGTATTACCCTCTTAAAGCGTCTCTTTATATCAGTTTATAAACCAAATATACATTGAAAAACCACCGATTTCCCTCACCTGTCTTGATCGTTGCTTGCATGTGCCCCCCACTGGCCGGTTGTAGGTAGAAGCCCATAGCATGTCCCCTCCGATACATGTGGAGGCAGCCAGTCGCATCTTTTCACCTGCCAACGCGGACTCTCATTCGGCGAGGAGTAACGTGTAGGAGGCTCACACTGCCCCCGCCATTTTCCTGTCTCTGCTGTGCAGGCGCCCCAACCGACCTGTAGGAGTCACTGTTTACAACGTCCAGATTACCACCCATCGACTATTCGACTTCCCATCCGCTAACTCTGCCAATTGAGTTAGTATGACGGCCGGCCCAAGCCGGAGGCAACGCCGACAGCCGGATTCGATACCGGTGTCTCGTGCGTTGGTGACGAGTGCAATGTCCGCTTCGCCACCCAGCCGCCCTCGAATTACTTTTTTGAAAAAAGAACTGTGTATTGCTGTGCTTGACTCTGACAGAAACAAATTAAATAAAAATTAATGGTAGTATTTTATATCACCAGCAGCAACATTTGTTTGGAATGAATATAAGATTTATTCAGTAGTTAGCATGCACTTTCAAGATGGAAAGCAAGTTAATACAGTGCAATAAGCGAAACTGCAATAACAGCAATGAGCACTTATCACCAATAGATGTCGCCAAAATAATATTCACGGATATTCATCACTGTACGCATTTCAATGCGAATAGAATTTTGGCACACATCAATGTGGACAAAACTGCTTAGCTAGCTCATTCTCCCTGTAACAAAGATTATCGTGAAGAAAAATAATAGGTGGTTTGCTATTTTTCTCCCTCAAAGCCTAATCCCTTTCTACATACGTCCTTGTTGCCTAGAGACACAAGATGAATAGAAGCATATAAATGTCCCATAGACTACAGAATGCAGGCCAGTGGTTCTCCCACCAGGGAATAGTTGGAGGAGGGTGGACAACCCTGCCTGGTGACACTCCCCTGCCTAATATAATGTCAATACTATTGGATGGAGTGTTTTATTGTCACAAGGTTTAAATGCTGTTTCGGAGGCATAGCTCCCCCTCCAATGGAAGAGAGGGACTGATACATCGACCATGTCACAAACTGTTCATTATGAGGGACTGATACATCGACCATGTCAGGAACTGTTCATTATGAGGGACTGATACATCGACCATGTTAGGAACTGTGCATTATGAGGGACAGATACATCGACCATGTCAGGAACTGTTCATTATGAGGGACTGCTACATCGACCATGTCAGGAACTGTGCATTATGAGGGACTGATACATCTACCATGTCAGGAACTGTTCATTGTGAGGGACTGCTACATCTACCATGTCAGGAACTGTTCATTATGAGGGACTGATACATCTACCATGTCAGGAACTGTTCATTGTGAGGGACTGCTACATCTACCATGTCAGGAACTGGCTTAATCATTATGGTATGAGTTAGTGTTCACAATCATGAAGAGAGACACACACGGGCTGACAGAGAACTATTGCTATTTGTTGTGCTTATATTATGCTGTGATTAATATGCCTTGATGGTCTACCTTCTGTCATGTGTTCTTTTAGTCTGGTGCAAGGCTGACGAGAGAGAGAGAGAGAGAGAGAGAGAGAGAGAGAGAGAGAGAGAGAGAGAGAGAGAGAGAGAGAGAGGGGGGGGGGGGGGGTGGTAGTCTGTACATTAACCCAGACTACAGTATGACCACTAGAGGGCAGCAAAGGTCCACTGAGACAGAAAAAGTTACCAATGTTTTAAACAAAGCAAGTCTTCTTCAGGGTATTAAGAGACATGACAACTCAACAGCCATTGATATAGTGGACAGCATAGATATATATAAAGACTACATGACTCACCGACGCTGCTGGCCAACGGAGACAGCCATCTTGCTACGGGCAGCATGCCCACTCATAAGTAACATGAATTTCTATAGTGCATGCACTATTGAAATAACCATAGCTTGCTACATTTTCAATCGTTTGGTTTGTTAAAAACTTCAGAGATGTAGTTATCATACTGCATACTTATAATGGACTTTAATATGAACATTTTAAAAAGATTATATAAATTCTTCCAAGCTTCCAATCATAGCCACGTTAATAACGTTTATAATAAACCGAGTTAAGAGTATTTTTGTTTGTGCAGATCCCTCACCAGTAGTTGACTGTAACAAGATGGCCACCGGTGAACTACGCGGGAGACTCCGCCTTGTGCCATCTAGTCTTTATATATATCTATGGTGGACAGGACACAGGTGTCTAGGGGGCGTAAAATAACGCGTCTAGGGGAATAGTGTCCTCAAACACATGTCCATATTGTAGGAGGAGCAAGTCCCTGATTCATATTTACAAATCACACTAGAAAGGCACAATAATAAAATAGCCTAACATTGTTTAAGTTATACAAAGTATAAAAATAAATCTCCATACAAAAAAAACATCACAAAACACCAAAGAGAATAGAATCCAGTCTTATCAAGACACCTAGTATTAGGAGAGGCATAGCAAATTATGTCATCAAGTATAAAGTCTGGAGTTGCTCTATTGACAATGAATGGGAATGTTTGTTTTATTTTTTAGTTTATATATATAATAATATATATATATATATTAGTGATCCCAGTTCTGAAACAGAAAGTGTACATCTATAAAATATTTCCCAATTCAATGTCTATGGAGCAGCTTCAGATGACTACTTGATGACATCACACATTTTAGTTTTAGAACTCTAGTTTTGGGATTTGAGTGTTTTCACTCACTCTCACACATAATTTTGTTAGACCAGAAGAATAATATGTATGAATTCTGAAATTGTTCCCCTTTAAAAGGATGAATTAGGAATCACACTGTTCATACTTTTTGCACTATATTCTATTATTGTACTTTTATTCTAATTTAGTTTATATATTCCATTTGATTTTATTCTACTTTAATGTTGCACCAAACGGCCAAATTGCATTAATTGTGCAAACTTACTTAACACCTGTTCCACCCGACGGGGTCGGTACCGACCCCAAAATGGCATCTGGTCATAAATCAATATTTTTCAGACTGTTGCAAAAAAAAATTGTGATTTTAAAATCAAACGTATTCAAGTATTAACATCACTAACATGTCACAAAAGCATGTAGAATGTATATTATCATCAATACGTTAGTTTAGCAATAGGTTAAAAGTGCCATTAGATAGTTTTAACTTCTCGCTTTGCTGAAGTCTATTGCAAGACGGCGACCATTTTGGAAATTTTGAACCATGGGAATTGGCCATTTTGTCGAGGGCATGCATAGCTGTGGATCAGCGTTGGCATTTTTCCGAACTACACTTCCTGGCAGATTCTGTGGGGGTTCAAAGTTCAGCGTTCTGAATGAATTATATCAATAACTGTTATTATTCGGGATAATAAGCCACAAAAGGTAAAGTTTTTGACAAATATTGAAACACAGTTAGTTTCTCCTCCCTATTGTTAGCATGTAGCAACAATTAGATCTGAAATTAGTTTCAAAATGGTTGCACTGTGGTGAAAAAAAATTACAGTAAATTACAGTAGATATCATTATCTGTTCTTATGCACGCCTGGTGATACTAAATCCAAATTGAATTTGGGCATTTGAAAGATAATATATATATATAAATATGCGAATTGGCTATAATAAGGTAATTTATAATATATTGTAGAAGTGGAGCAATATTCCATTTACCTAGGTAAAAATTTTAGGCGAAAATATTCCACGGGTGGAACAGGTTTAAAGACCTTTCTGATTCTGATTCTGAATTAGGAAACAATCTGGGTATTTGCTCCACTGACCTGGTCCTGCATCAGACAATGTTTGAAATGGTCAGGCAACGGGTGTACTTGCTTGACAAATCCATGTGTAAGACTAATGTGAAAGTGCATTTGCACACAGAGTCTAGGTAGAACCAGCGGCAGGTGGTCTGAGCACCGGTGTGAAACGATTTGTTGAAACGATGTGCCCATGTGGAGTGGGCAAAACACACAAGCTGTTCTCACATGGGGCGACAGTGACTCAGGAGGTAGAGCAGTCGTCTTTGGGTGTATATATTTTTTTATGATCTCTTTTTCTTAATTTAAACACTGTATATTTGTATGTCTTGTACTGTCATAAATTACTTGATGAATTGAAAATGGAGGACCCTTACGTAAACAAGACGAACGTTTTTTTCTGGTCTGCATCCTCTTAGCAGTTGTTTGTATTGAGCCGTACTGTATTGTACCCATTCTGCAATCTGTTAATAAAGTTTTCAATCAATCAATCAAAGGTAATCCAGAGGTTCCCGGTTCGATTCCCGCTCCTCCCGGGTAGCATGTCAAAGTGTCCTTGAGCAAGACACTTAACCCCTAATCACTCCCGATGAGCAGGTTGGCTCCTTGCATGGTTGCCTCCGCCATCGGTGTGTGAGTGAATGGGTAAAATGTGAGGAACAAATTGTAAAGCACCTTGGATAAAATATAAATGCAGCCATTTACCATTCTGACATCTGTTGATATCAACAGATGAAACCAAGCTTATTTCCAAACATCCTGCAAATTGTCAGATCCATAAAACAGGAGCATTGTGTGATGGACAAATACAATTCCATGTTATTGTTGATCTAATAGTCAGACATCTTAAATGTCAAATGTTCAGAATGTTTTAAATGGTATTTATGTATCTTCCAAAACAACAAGATGGTCATGCTGGACCTACAAAAGGCCTTTGACACGGTCAATCACTCCATTCTGATTGACAAGCTAAAAGCAATTGGTTTTGATAGTCTATCAGTGAGCTGGATGCAATCCTACCTTGAGGGGAGGGAACAGATGGTGGAGGTAAACGGTACCCTATCCCCCCCCCTCACAGTGAGCTGTGGTGTTCCACAAGGAAGCATACTAGGACCGCTACTGTTCCTAATTTATGCAAATGACATGTCGTCAGCTTGTGACTGCAACTTGTTCCTGTTTGCGGACGACTCAGCCCTGCTGGTCTCTGACAAGAACAAGTTACAGGTTGAAAAAACCCTCAGCTCGGAACTAGGCAGAATCTGCATATGGCTCGCTGATAACAAACTATCATTACACATGGGCAAAACAGAGTCCATTCTCTTCGGTTCAAATAACAAACTCAGCAAGACCGACGGCTTCTCAGTTACAGTGGGTGACAATATTGTCACAAGGAAAGATGAAATTACCTACCTGGGTTCCATCCTAGAGGCTAATCTCTCCTGTGACAAAATGGCATCCAATGTAATAAAAAAAGTCAACCAACGAACTCGATTCTTGTACCGGATCTCCTCTCTGGTAAACAAGAATACCCTGAAGACTCTGGCAGGAGCACTCATTCAGGGGTACTACGACTATGCTTGCACCTCATGGTACCAAAGCACCTCAAAGGCGCTAAAAACAAAATTACAAACATCTCAAAACAAACTGGTCAGACTACTGCTTGACCTTACTCCTAGAACCCACCTCACCCCTGCCCACTTTGACAACCTAGGATGGCTTAGAGTAGATGACAGAGTACAGCAACTTGCAATGGGCCTGGTCTACAAGATACACTACACGACCAAGGTACCCATGTACATGGCAAAATACTTCCCAAAGGTCAGTGAATACCACGATCACAACACCAGAGGGAGCTCCACAAATCATGTTAAACCCAGATTCGGCTCAAATAAGGGACTAAACACGTTTCGCAATTATGCCACATCAATGTGGAACGCCCTACCCAAAGCTGTAAAGGAATGTGGATCACTACCCACTTTCAAAACCTCTCTCAAGAGACACCTACGGGAGACTGCAATTCAACACTGGCCCCTGTAAATATCCTAACCCAACCCCCTCCAATGTACAGTCATTTACCTAGTATGGTTTTGTCAATAGTCCAATGTACAATTTTGTTTGTTTGTACAGAGTCTCCCCCCCCTCAATGTACAGTTTTGCTTGCTTATACAGTGTGCCCCCCCCCCCCCCCCCCAACCACCTCCAATGTAAATTACCCAGTATGGTTGTCAATATCCCAGTGTACCCAACCCCCCCCACCCAACCTCCTCCAATGTACAGTTTCTACGTCAAATGTATATACTCCCTTTTCTTGACTCCTTCTGTATCACAAACAGTACTGTATTTGCAAATCTGGTATGTCATAAATGTATAGATGTAGCAGTACTGACTATCTGTATGTCATGTATGTCATATATGTCCTGATGAATTGAAAATGGGGGACCCTGGTGTAAACAAGACGAAAGTCTTTCTCTGGTCTGCATCCCCTTAACAATTGTGTGTATTGAGCTGTACTGTATTGTACCCATTCTGCAATCTGTTAATAAAGTTTTCAATCAATCAATCAATGAACTGAATCGGCGTAACTGACTTATTAAGTGTGTAACCCAGTGTTAGGAAGTGAATCTTATACATCCTATGGTCAAATTCTTTACATTGTGTTCACAGTGAAATGGGCACAAGGCCTGCTTCTGCCTGCATGTGTGACCCATCCATATAACATTCTTCAAGTCAACGATCCATGCACCAGCGGGATGACCACAGCAGAGTTGCTCAGACCAATCGTCATGTATACATTGAATTTAGGGGACAATTACACATACCACATACCATATTCTAAAATATTACACAACATACCTATACATAATACTTCATTCCACATTCACAACACATAGTGTATTTTCAGTTCATTAATATCTAATATCTTCTAAGCTCTTCTATCTAAGCTCCTCTGGTCAATCATGAGTGCATAGTTCTGTTAATGTTGCACCAAACGGCCAAAATACATTAATTGTACAAACTTACTTAATAAAGACCTTTCTGATTCTGATTCTGAATTAGGAAACAATCTGGGTATGTGCTCCATACTGACCTGGTCCTGCCTCAGACAATGTTTGAAATTGTCAGGCAATGGGTGTACTTGCTTGACAAATCCATGTGTAAGACTAATGTGAAAGTGCATTTGCACATGTAGCAGAGTAATGTTGTTATGCTAGATTATAAACAGAAACTTTTATTTTAATCTCAAATGAGTAGTTTAAAACGGATACACTTTTATTTTGAATGTGCAAAGTGTGCATGTTCCACTTTAATGTTTTGGGGGGGGTACTTCCTGGTTTTTAGATTATATTAATTTCCTCATGTTGAGTTACTGATTCTCCAAACGAAATCCCATTTGGTTTTTATAATGGGTTTAGAGTTTATAGGTCATCTTTTTGGTTTGGTATTTAGTTTATTTTAATTAATGTACATAATGGATTCACCGGTTCGGCGTTAAGGGACTTCACTGAGAAAGTGCGCAGGCTCTCTGACTGAAACTAAAGGAGAGCAGAGGTGGAGTACACCTGCGGCAGCAGACAGTAGCTCATGCCATTATTGTTTGTGCTGTGTTTGCTTGATAACAGATCGCAGAAATAAATTGGACGTAAACTGGCCATCCTGTTGTCGGCATATTCTTCCAAAAACCTTAAAGACACAACGCAGAGCGGATCACGCTACAAACTGGTGCCCGGATCAACTGGTTAGCAGATTCAAGCAGAAGCCGACCACCATTGTTGCTGAAGAGACGTCATCATTCGCTGCTTGGTCATGAGGATGCTGGAAAGTGCTGAATCCTTTGAAAAATAATAACATTGGTCTATGTTCTCTTTCATCAATCTTATTGATTTTGTGTGTTTTACCTAAAATAGGTATGCTGTAAAAGTACAATTTTTATGGAGACTTTGAACATGGAAGGGATCTCTCCTCCTGGTACTGGGAGTTTGACTGTTGGGAGAGGGAGAGGGGTTCTAATGTACACACCGCTCAGTCTACTCTGGGGAGTCAAGTGTTCTCAAGTCCCCCTAGTCGTGGGAGGGATAGTACAGAGGGGCCTTCTGATAGAAACGCCCCACCTTTGATTTTCACCCCTGTTGTCCCCTCACCCTGTGATATGAACAACACTAGTGTTGAAACATCCCCTAGCCAAATGGCCAATTTGATCAAGTCCATTGGGTCAGAAATAGGGGAATCCATTAGAATGGCGTTAATGCAGAACACAACCTCGGGGTCGTCACCTGTTTTAGTTTCTCAAAACCCCCAACATGTTTTCCAACCTGACCAATGTGGTACTACTGTGATTGATCCATTCAAAATCAATCTTGTGTTACGTTCAGATGCAAATGCCCTACCCTATTTTAGAGGGGACAGCTCAGATAAGTGCTCTGTGTTTGAGTGGGAGTGTTACGACCCCTGTGTGTCTAAGGGTAAAGGGCTGTAACATAACAGTTGGTTGACAGAAAAGATGGACCAGGTTTGTAAACAACAATGATATTTATTGAATAGAGGCAAAGGAAGCACATGTAGCTCAGGGGTGAGCCCAGGCCAAAACAACAAACAAATACCACTATACTCCAAATAAACACAATCTAATCTATGGTAAAAGAGATTACATTACCTAAACTACTCTTACCTAACCAAAACAGGAGAAAACAATGTCCAAAGGAAATGGCAGCTCACCCCATCTGTGCTTCCTGAGAAAGAGAGAAAAACACATTAATTATACAGAAACAAAAGCAGAATATATACAAAAACAAACTATAACTTAACAATGCTCTCTCTGCGGCCATACACACACAAGCAAATTACTACTAAGCACCAAAGGCCAATAAACGAAATGCAATGCTGTCAAAGTTACAGGTTTACCAAAATCACAACAAGCCTAGCCTCATGCCAGAGAGAGAGAAAGACTGAAGTGAGAAGCCATGTTTTAACAGGTGTGGGGTGATCCATGATTGGGGGGTGTGGATTGAGTGTTGGAGTCTGGAAAGCCATTCACCAATCGGTGCTGTGTTGCAATAATGGAAGGATTGGCCTGGCAGGGACCAAAGGTGAAGGGAACAATGGCTGGAGGGAGGAAACAAAATGGAGAACACACACACATGGAGACACACACTGGGGAATATATACATTGGGATGTAACACCCCCATACATAAGACAAAAACATGTTTGACACTTAACACCAACTAAACATGTTTTTTTTTTTTTTCTTTAACAACGAGATAACATCCCCGAGATAACATGCACTCCAAAACAAAGAGATATGAAAAAACTAGCAGCAACATAAAACGAGTCCACAGCAACATAGACAGAGTAGACAGCAAAAATAGATCAAGTCGACAGCACGAGAGATTTAACTCCGAGATAGAGCATCCGCCAACACATTCTCAGACCCCTTCTTATGCTTTATGCTGAGGTTATAATTTTGCACTATGAGCGCCCAACGCATGAGGCGCTGATTGTGGTTGTACATCCGCGACAAAAAAACCAATGGGTTGTGGTCGGTGTATACTACCACTGGTAATACGCTCGAACCGACATACACCTCAAAATGTTGCAACGCATACAACATAGCCAAAGTCTCCTTTTCAATAGTGGAATAGTTTAGTTGATGTTTGTTAAATTTCCGGGAGAAATAACAAACCGGGTGACTGACACCATCGTGATCTTCCTGTAATAACACCCCTCCAGCTCCCACCCCGCTGGCATCCACCTCCAGCTGGAACGGCAGGGAGAAATCTGGAGCAGAGAGAACAGGGGAACTGCATAAGAGAGCTTTAACACTATCAAATGCATTTTGACAATCAGCTGTCTACATGAATGGTTTGGACGGGCTACACAGGCTAGTGAGAGAAGTGACGACAGAAGAAAAGTTCCGGCAAAAACCACGGTAATACCCAGCCATCCCAAGGAATCTACGCAATTCCCGCCTAGTAGTAGGCACTGGAAAAGTTGTGATTGCAGATATTTTTGCATCCACCGGACGCACTTGGCCTTGTCCTACCTGCTTACCAAGATAGGTAACCGTAGCCTTGCCGAACTCACACTTGGCAAGGTTAAGGGTCAGGGAGGCTCCAGCTAAGCGGTCAAAGACAGTTTGCAAGGCTGTCATGTGGTCACGCCAGTTGGTCGAATAGACAACCAGGTCATCGAGATAGGCATTACAATTTGGAACACCAGCCAGGACTAGGGTCACCAGTCGCTGGAAAGTGGCCGGGGCATTACGCATTCCAAAAGGCATTACAGTATATTGCAAAAAATTGTCAGGAGTAACAAACGCCGAGATTTCCGAGGCACGGGGGGTCAAAGGGACCTGCCAGTAACCCTTTAACAAATCTAGTTTGCTAACATAGGTGGCAGATCCAAGGTTGTCAATACAATCTTCCATGCGGGGCAGTGGGAAGGAATCAGGCACGGTGACAGCATTTACCTTCCGGAAATCAGTACAAAATCTAGGAGTTCCATCCGATTTGGGAGCTAACAAGCAAGGTGAACTCCAGGGACTGCAACTTGGCTTGGCTAAACCATGTTTTAACAAATAGTCAACCTCCTGTTGCATCATGGCCCTCTTGGTGACGTTAACACGGTATGCATGTTGCTTGATAGGCACAGCATTGTTAACTTTAATATCATGGGTCAATACAGAAGTACAGGAGGGAACATCACCAAACAGAGCCATGTAGGCCTGAATCAAATTTGTGATGTCCTCTCGCTGCTCCTCAGGTAAGTGTGCTAAGTGAGTGGGCAGGTTCAATAACATCTCAGTGTTGGACAATCTAGCACCCTGATGGGCTGCATTGCGCAACTCCAAGCCATCTACATCCTCACCACTAACGTCAGGAGAGTCCGGAACTATTGGAGTTGAGGCAACAGCAGAGACGGCCAGTCCGGCTGTCTGGTCTGAGGTCTTCACCTGCACACTATCTCTGGAAAAATATGGTTTAAGCATATTGATGTGGCAAACACGAGAGTGACGTTTACGATCAGGGGTGCGAACCACATAGTCTGTATCACTTATCTTCTTGTCTATTGCATACGGTCCGGAAAAACGAGCGGAAAGAGCAGAACCAAGGATAGGTAACAGGACTAGAACCTTATCACCTGGCTGGAAAGATCGAGAAACAGCTTTCTCGTCATAGTGTCGTTTCATAGTTCTCTGGGAAGAAGAGAGTGCTTCTTTTGCGAGAGAGCACGCCTGATGCAGTCGCTCTCGAAACTGGCTAACAAAATCTAGAACATTAGTGGGTGTGCTGGCACCCTTTGACATGAACCGTTCTTTAAGAACTTTCAGAGGCCCTCTAACAGTGTGCCCAAAAACGAGCTCAGCAGGACTGAAACCAAGAGACTCCTGTATGGTCTCTCGTGCAGCAAATAGAACAAGGGGGACACCCTCATCCCAATCTTTCTCTGTGTCTAAGCAATATTTACGCAGCATGGACTTTAAGGTCTGATGCCAACGTTCTAGAGCCCCCTGAGTTTCAGGGTGGTAGGCACTGGACACTATATGTCGGATACCCAGGGACTGTAACACTTGCTCAAATAACCTAGACAGGAAGTTGGTGCCTTGGTCCGTTTGTACTACCTTAGGCAGTCCAAACGTGGAGAAGAACTTCGTCAAAGCCTTAATTATTACAGGCGCTGTAATTCTGCGAAGAGGGATAGCCTCAGGGAAACGGGTGGCGGTACACATTATTGTCAACAAAAACTGATTGCCGGCTTTGGTCCTTGGCAACGGACCAACAGTCAACTATGACATGTTCAAATGGTTCACTGACCGCTGGTATAGGACAGAGGGGAGCAGGTGGAATTACCTGGTTTGGCTTTCCGGTGATCTGACAAGTACTACAAGTACGACAGTACTGTGCTACATCGGACTTCAAACCGGGCCAAAAGAAATGTTGAAGTATTCTGTTGTATGTTTTAGTGACTCCCAAGTGTCCAGACCAAGGGTGGTCATGGGCCAAGAACAGTACATGCTGACGATAAACTGCAGGGACAACAATCTGATAAACAGTGCTCCAGTCTGGTACCTGATCTGGTAGCCCTATCTCCGATTGTGCATGCTCTGCCAGTCTAGTACCATGGGACCTCCATGTACGCATCAAAACTCCTTCATCCACAAAATAAGAATGCAACTCTCTCCTCTGTTCTGTTTCAAGAGAAGAGAAACATTTTGCAAGAGAAGGGTCAGCCTTCTGGGCAGTAATTAGCATTTCACGAGTAACGGGTAACTTCAATGCGTCGGAACTAGTTACAGTTGTCTGTGGGGGTACCTTACTATGAGTCGGTGGTTTGTCAGCGGTATCAGAAGTTGGAGCCAGCAACTCCTCCCTGACAAAGGCTGAAGCAAAAACAGAGTCAGACAAATTAATTTCATCACCTCTCTTTTTCAATTGAGCACGAGTGACAACACTTGCAGAAAAAACTTCAGGGAAGTTCTGTGACAAGTCATCAGGCAGAGAATCTGTGTCTGGGTGATCCAACACTTCCAGCACCGCGTTCACCTGTCCTCCAGCTAAATCATTTCCCATGATAAAGGAAATGCCTTTTAACTGGCAAGGAAGGTCTCACCCCTATTTTAAAGAAACCAGTGACCAAATCAGATTGTACATGAATACAGTGTAACGGGGCTGGCACGAAACCCATCTCAATACCTTGAACCAGGACACTAGAACCACAGGAAGATTTCTCAGACAGAGGTAGTACATCAGAGAGGATAAAGAATTGTGAGGCTCCAGTATCTCGTAAGATCTGAACTGTACACTGATCTTTTGGATCCCCTGTCAAGGAAACTAAACCCTTGGAAGTAAATGGCCTGAAACAAGGATCGAGAACATCCTGATCATTGTGCATCTGTTGATCGGAATCAGGTGCCATTTTAATCAGACCAACCCCTTTGGGTTGTCTAAAGTTCTGAGAGGACGGTTGCTGCTTACGTTTCAATGTTAAACAGTCAGAAATAACATGACCAGATTTATGACAGTAGTAACATGTCCGCTCATCTTTTGAGCGTGGAGGTGACATTTTTGGTCGGGGGTGTGTGAATTCTGAATGGTTGGGGACAGAAGGTCTCTGAGAGAAATCATGGGGGGGAAACGAGTCACGCCTATCTACAAACACAGTTTTATGGGTTAGCGCAAACTCATCAGCTAATACAGCAGCTTGCTGCAGAGTGGACACTTTCTGCTCACTCAGGTAAATTACAATACGCTCTGGCAAACGATTCTTAAACTCTTCTAATAGAATGAGTTCTCTGAGAGAGTTAAGATCTGAGGCCTTGCTTGCTGCACACCATTTATCAAAGAGAGTTCCCTTCTCTCTAGCAAACTCTACAAAGGTCTGGTTGACAGCTCTCTTGTGACTGCGAAACCTCTGCCTATAAGCTTCGGGCACAAGCTCATATGCACGAAGGATGGCAGCCTTCACAGTATCATACAATAGACTATCTTCTAGGGAAAGTGTTGAACAAACCTCTTGGGCTTTACCAGTCAATTTGCATTGAAGCAACAAAGGCCAGACCTCTCTTGGCCAGCGCAATGAAGCAGCAATACGCTCAAACACATTAAAATAAGTATCAACTTCGGTCTCTCGGAACGGAGGCACCAAAGCAATGTGTTTACTTATATCAAAAGTGTGTGATGAATAAGCTGTGGAGGAGGACATACCCGGGCCTTGTGGAGGAGTCGGTGTAGCAGAGTTGGATCCACTCCTTTGGTCTCCCAGCTCCAACTCCCGCAGTCTGAGCTCTTTTTCCACCTCAAGCTCCAACCTACGGATGTTAATAGCCCTTTCATTTTCCGCCTCAAGCTCCATTTTACGAAGCCGATACTCCGCCTCACGTGCTTGTGCCTTCTCCTGAGCCTCCATCTGGAGACGGGCTATTCTAACCTTGACCTGGGCCCCTTCTCGAGACCCAGTTGACACAGGAGAGGTCAAGTGAAAATGTGGCAATGTGACGTTCACACCTGCCTTTTCAGCACCATGGGCTTGCTCCTCAGAAGGCGGTGCTTCTGTAAGTTCACCAGGAGGACTTGCATGTTCATCAGAGACCGCAGGTAAAACAAGCGTCCCCTGCTCCAACAGCTTATCTACCACAAGACACCTGATATCCTGCTTAAGATGCTTTTGTTGAACCGAGAGTTGAAAATGTGTGGCAATCTCCACTAAGTCTGCCTTGCGGCAGCTATCTAGCGCTTCCCAAGTAGAATTGCTCAAGAATTTCCCCAGATCAAAAGTACTAACTGCCATTATTTTTTCTTACACAAATGCCATTTTTACACAAAGTAATTAATAACTATACAAGTGTAAACAAACACAGTTCACCAAATCCATCAACCAACAATTGAACACGGGTTACAAAATCCAGGCAGAGCCCCCATTTATGTTACGACCCCTGTGTGTCTAAGGGTAAAGGGCTGTAACATAACAGTTGGTTGACAGAAAAGATGGACCAGGTTTGTAAACAACAATGATATTTATTGAATAGAGGCAAAGGAAGCACATGTAGCTCAGGGGTGAGCCCAGGCCAAAACAACAAACACCACTATACTCCAAATAAACACAATCTAATCTATGGTAAAAGAGATTACATTACCTAAACTACTCTTACCTAACCAAAACAGGAGAAAACAATGTCCAAAGGAAATGGCAGCTCACCCCATCTGTGCTTCCTGAGAAAGAGAGAAAAACACATTAATTATACAGAAACAAAAGCAGAATATATACAAAAACAAACTATAACTTAACAATGCTCTCTCTGCGGCCATACACACACAAGGAAATTACTACTAAGCACCAAAGGCCAATAAACGAAATGCAATGCTGTCAAAGTTACAGGTTTACCAAAATCACAACAAGCCTAGCCTCATGCCAGAGAGAGAGAAAGACTGAAGTGAGAAGCCATGTTTTAACAGGTGTGGGGTGATCCATGATTGGGGGGTGTGGATTGAGTGTTGGAGTCTGGAAAGCCATTCACCAATCGGTGCTGTGTTGCAATAATGGAAGGATTGGCCTGGCAGGGACCAAAGGTGAAGGGAACAATGGCTGGAGGGAGGAAACAAAATGGAGAACACACACACATGGAGACACACACTGGGGAATATATACATTGGGATGTAACAGGGAGTAACTCATGAGGACGTATATCAGAAAGAAAAAAACATGTACTGACAGGTTGAGGAGGTTATGAACAAACGAATGGGGAGGGCCCGGGATGTCACCAAAGTTTGGATGCGCAACATTTTGGTGATATTATTCACTCAGATCTCCCATTAGCTGACTTTTATGCAGTCAAATCATATGCAAGTGAGAATCCTCTTGACTATTGGATTAGGCTTAACAAAGCAGCAGAAGCCACTGAGCAGTGTCTTATTAGCAAGGGAGAGCCCAAGACTGACCTGAGTCTGCATTTAGTTCTCATGTTCATCCGTAACTGCCCTGATAAGGAGTTGGCTCTAGTGTTCAAAAGTAAGCCATCTCGTGAGTGGACAGCATGTGAGGTGCAGGAACATTTAGATGAATATTTGAGAGAGCACAGAGCAAGTCGAGGTCGGTTGACACAGAATGTTGTAGTCATTGAGTCATCACAGGAGAGGGTGGTTGTCAACAACACGCCAAGCGTGTCATCTATCGCTGCCTGTAGCCCAGAGTCAGAGCAGCTGTCGTCTGTATCTGAGAATAACACAATGGATAGGGTTCTGAGATTGTTAGAGATGGCTTTAGGCAACAACACTCAGTCTGTACAAAATGGCCCCCATAAGCAATTCCCCAAACATTCTCAAGAATGTCAGGTTTGTGGCAGCTTGGAGCAGAACACTAGGGCACACTGTAGGACGCACAAGCTGTGCTTCAAGTGTCTCTGTCCAGGGAATATCGGTATCTACTGTGGGCAGACCACTCATAGACAGTCTCCTGGTCAGAGGCAGGCTGGTCCTTCTCAGGAAAACTAGATGGCCCCCATTCGAAGGAGGACAATGTGGGCCTCTATGGTTTTTCCTCCAATTGTGATGATGATATTCATTCTGTGTATATGTCTGTTTGTGAAGCAGCACCCAAAGACAAAACAGTGATTTTTCAGAATGTGACAAGAACATCCAAGAGTGACAGTTTGTTTTTCACCACTGTATTGGCAGGAGACAAGGTTGAGTTACAGGGGATGTTGGATAGTGGGTCCATGGCTACTTCTCTGCGTGCAGATGTGGTTCCTCGGCTAAGATAAGATAAGATATTCCTTTATTGATCCCCTTGGGGAAATTCAGGCATCATAGCAGCATGGGGGGAGGGGTACAGGAGTAGGAGTAGTAAGGGGTGACTTGATATCTATAAATGTTGTTCTTGTAGGTTGTGGTGGGAAACAGACTAGTCCTGGGGGGACGTGTGAGCTGAAACTTAAGCTCTATGGGTTTGAATACATAGTACCAGTCCTGATAGTTGAGGGCCAGGTTAATGAGCTCATCATAGGCACAAACGTGATGAAGCCTTTAATCAGACAGTTCAAGTCCAATGAGGCCTACTGGCGCATATTGGGAAAAGCTGAGTCACCATGTCAGGATGAAAACAGTCAGTTTATCAGGTTCATGGCCAACCTTGAGAGATGGAGGGGGGAGGAAATCCCTGACAAAGTGGGACCAGTCAAGCTGAAACAGGCCGTGACACTTGAACCTATGAGTGAGCATGTAGTGTGGGGCCGTCTCCCACCCAAGACAAAACGTTCTCTGGGTAGTACTGTTATTGTCGAGCCCAGCACCTCTCACTGTGTGCACCGTAACATACAGATACAGCACTCAAAACTCAAACCTCTCATGCCTCTCTACCACTCTCTACCACTCCTCTATTGTTCTTGACCGGGCCAGATTTCACACCTCCACTTCCTCCCACAGGCTGGGCAGATTTTCATCTTACATTTTTATTCGTCCCAAATGTCCCAGCCCCATCAGATTTCTTAGCTTTTTTCACTGTTTACTTATCATGCATTGCAACACTAATATATGGTCAGTACCCCAAGTCAGACTGCCCATATAAAAATTATTTTGGGGGTCTGAGGGCAGTAGCCCCTGACCCCCTCCCTGGGGAAGCACTTAAGTTAACTACCCTCCCTTTGTTCCCCCAGCCAACACCCCCGGAAAATTAACACCTGAGTAGACTTAAGTGGCACACAAGCAGCAACAAGCAGCAGACAGGCAGCAGAATTGGTTTGATTTTTGAGCGCTGCGTCTGTACTAGTAGGCAGAGTAGTTACACCTCTCTGGGGGGAGGGGTGGCTTCCTGTTAAGATTATAAACCCGACTACCAAATCTATCACCTTGTGAAGGAATGCAAAAGTGGCTGACGTGTATCCATGCAATGCTTTGGAAGATTTTGACAGTGACACAAAAAAGACAGTCCACCAGAATGCCGGTAGAGTGAGCAGTGGCAGCTCTCACGGCAGTCTCACAGCTAGGAGTTGTGTTAGCAACAATGTAGTAGTTAGTGCGAATGATAGACTGATTAGTCTAGGGCTCCAGAACCTGTCTGTTGATGACTGTCAGGTTTCACCAGTCTGGAAGGATAGACTGACTGACCTGAGAACTATGAGGATGTGTTTTCTAGACATCAGTTGGATTGTGGTGAGGCTAGTGGCTTGTGTCATCGTATCCGACTGACGGATGATCGCCCCATCCGGTTACCTTACCGGAGGCTCTCCCCCGCCCATTACCAAAAGTAACAACGGCTGGGTTAGCTCCAAGGAGATCAAGATACTCTCCCGTTCATGCTCCCCGGACATGGAACATCTCTACATTCAATGTCGCCCCTTCCACCTTCCCCGAGAGTTTACCGCGGTCATCATGACTGCGGTGTACATCCCTCCCCAAGCGAACACCGCCAGGGCTCTGGCGGAGCTACAGGATCATCTAAACACCCACCAGATCAAACACCCAGACGCAGCCATGATCGTAGCCGGTGATTTCAATCAGGCGAATTTGAAGAAAGTGATGCCGTCCTTTTTTCAGCACATCGCCTGCTGATTGATTGATTGATTGAAAACTTTATTAACAGATTGCAGAATGGGTACAGTACAGTACAGCTCAATACATACAATTGTTAAGGGGATGCAGACCAGAGAAAGACTTTCGTCTTGTTTACATCAGGGTCCCCCATTTTCAATTCATCGTAACATATATGACATACATGACATACAGATAGACAGTACTGCTACATCTATACATTTATGACATACCAGATTTGCAATTACAGTACTGTTTGTGATACAAAAAGAGTCCAGAAAAAAAAAAGTATATACATTTGACGTATAAACTGTACATTGGATTGGGTAGGTGGGGGTGGGGGGGGACTGTACATTGGAGGTGGGGGGGGGGGGGGGGTTGGGTAGGAGTGGGGGGGGGGGGTTGGGTAGGAGGGGTGGGTGGGGGACACTGTACAACTGTACAAACAAAACTGTACATTGGATTATTGACAATACCATACTTGGTAATTTACTGTACATTGGAGGGGGTTGTGTTCGGACATTTACAGGGGCCAGTTTCGAGTTGCAGTCTCCCTTAGGTGTTTTTTGAGAGTGTTTTTGAAAGTGGGTAGTGATTCACATTCCTTTACAGCTTTGGGTAGGGCGTTCCACATTGATGTGGCATAATTGCGAAACGTGTTTAGTCAATCAAAAGTACTCCTGTAGTCTCGCGAGAGGTGCAGAAATGGGATTTGACGTCAGAGGAGATGCTCCGGTCTGCGTTTGACTGCACAGACTGGAATGTGTTCCGCGACACAGATAACATTAATGTCTACACGGAGACAGTGGTGGACTATGTTTGTACTATGGTGGAAGAAACAATCCCCACTACCAAAATGAGAGTTTACCCAAATCAAAAACCCTGGGTAGACAAATCCGTCCGTGAAGCTCTGAGAGAGCGCACCAAAGCATACAACGACGGCCTAGTGGCAGGCAACATGAATGACCACAAGGTGGCGCGATACAACGTAAGGAGGACAGTGTCAGAGGCCAAACGGCGCTACAGAGATAAAATTGAACTCCAGTTTGAACAAGCTGACTCTAGAGCTATGTGGCAGGGGCTCAAAACGATGACAGACTACAAAGGCGCCTCCCTCAAACTGAACAGTGACATCTCCTTAGCAAATGACCTCAATACCTTCTATGCGAGGTTTGATGCTGGTAATAACAACACCAGCTCACAAGCCACGGCAATGGGGGGGGGGGGGGGGGGGGTCGGCTGCTGATGGAGGCGCAGTGTTCAGGGTAACAGAGCATGAGGTGAGGCGGACCTTTAAAAAAGTGAATATCAGGAAGGCAGCAGGTCCGGACGGCATCCCCGGCCGCGTCCTAAAAGTCTGTGCCGACCAACTGGCCCCAGTATTCACTGACATATTTAACCTGTCCTTAGAACAGGCTGTCGTCCCCACCTGCCTGAAGAAGTCCACTATTATCCCTGTACCCAAGAAATCCAAGCCTGCTTGCCTCAACGACTACCGCCCTGTAGCTCTCACCTCCATAGCCATGAAGTGCTTTGAGAAGCTAGTAAAGGGCTACATCTGCTCCTCCCTCCCCATCAACATGGACCCCCTGCAATTTGCATACCGCAAATTCCACGGAGGACGCCATAGCCCATGTGCTGCACACAGCAGCATCACACCTGGACAAGAGGCAGGGGAACTATGTGAGAATGCTATTCATCGACTACAGCTCGGCATTCAATACCATAGTCCCCTCCATACTCATAGCCAAGCTCAGGGACCTGGGCTTGAACTATGACCTCTGCCAGTGGGTCTTGGACTTCCTGACTGTCAGACCCCAGAGCAGAGCAGGCAACTGCACCTCCTCATCCATCACCCTCAACATAGGGGCCCCCCAGGGCTGTGTTCTGAGTCCCCTCCTCTACTCCCTGTACACACACGACTGTGTGGCTCAGCGGAGTAGCAATACAATCATCAAATTTGCTGACGACACAGTGGTGGTGGGCCTGATCTCTGCCAACGACGAGAGGGCCTACCTGGAAGAGGTCAAGGTCCTGGCGGGATGGTGCCAGGAAAACAGCCTCTCCCTGAACGTCAGCAAAACAAAGGAGATGATTGTGGACTTCAGGAGGTCGGGGGTCAAGGACTACAGCCCCCTCAGCATCGACGGGGCACCGGTTGAGAGAGTCAACAGCTTTAAGTACCTCGGAGCCTACATATCCGAGGACTTGACATGGACCACACACATTGACAGTGTTGTGAAGAAGGCACGACAACGCCTCTACTTCCTCAGGCGCCTAAGGAAGTTCCAAGTCAGTCAGAAGATCCTTAAGAACTTCTACTCATGTACAATAGAGAGCATCTTGACCGGCAACATCACCTCCTGGTTTGGGAATAGCACTGCACAAGACCGAAGCAGACTACAAAGAGTGACACGTTCAGCCGAACGCACAATTGGAGGGGGGCTCCCCACCCTCCAGAACATTTACAACAAGCGTTGCAAGGGCAAGGCTAAGAGAATCATTAAAGACTCCAGTCACCCGAACAACTGCCTCTTTGAACTGCTGCGGTCAGGCAAGCGATACCGGAGTCTCAAGGCGAGCACAGAAAGACTCAGAAGAAGCTTCTATCCCCAGGCCATCAGGCTGCTAAACGAACAATGAATGAACACTACACAACAACAACCACCAAACGCACATAGCACACACATCCACACGCACACACTCACTTTAAACAAACACACTGTAGCACCCACTCCACACACTTTATAGCACACACCCACTTTAAACAAACACACTGTAGCACCCACTCCCCACACTTTATATTTATTGATGAAGGATTGCACTACAACTCGTACACCTTACTGTAAATTGTACCTAAATTGTACCTCATCCCATTTCTGCTTTGCACTAGATAGTACTGTACATTAGTACACTGCATAGTATTGTATATTATATGGTAACTCAGAACATTGTACATATGTCTATACCGAACACTGTGACCTCATTTCCTTCTTCTAAATTACATGCTATACTATGTTATTTGATGTTATTTGATACTATCTTGTCTAGCACAGTCTCTGGAGCGTAACAGTAAGAAGCATTTTGTATGAAAGTATTCTGTACTTCTGTATGACAACTATTAAAGAAACTTGAACTAGTCCCTTGTTTGAGCCGAATCTGGGTTTAACATGATTTGTGGAGCTCCCTCTGGTGTTGTGATCGTGGTATTCACTGACCTTTGGGAAGTATTTTGTCATGTACATGGGTACCTTGGTCGTGTAGTGTATCTTGTAGACCAGGCCCATTGCAAGTTGCTGTACTCTGTCGTCTACTCTAAGCCATCCTAGGTTGTCAAAGTGGGCAGGGGTGAGGTGGGTTCTAGGAGTAAGGTCAAGCAGTAGTCTGACCAGTTTGTTTTGAGATGTTTGTAATTTTGTTTTTAGCGCCTTTGAGGTGCTTTGGTACCATGAGGTGCAAGCATAGTCGTAGTACCCTTGAATGAGTGCTCCTGCTAGAGTCTTCAGGGTATTCTTGTTTACCAGTGAGGAGATCCGGTACAAGAATCATGTTCGTTGGTTGACTTTTTTTATTACATTGGATGCCATTTTGTGGTCATGACTCCATCTTCCTTCTCCCCACTTACAAACAGAGATCACGTGACGCCGTCGTGTCATGTGAGGTAAAGAGATGGTCCGACCAATCAGAGGCCACGCTTCAGGACGCCCTCGAAGATGTCGACTGGGATATGTTCCAAGGAAGCACCAATGACGTCAGCGAGTTCGCAGATACTGTTGTTAGCTTCATAGCTACCTTGGCTGATAGTATCGTCCCCACAAAGAAGGCGAGGGTCTTCCCAAACCAGAAACCGTGGGTGGACAGTACTATCAGAGCAGCTCTGAAATCTCGCACCACTGCTTACAATCTGGGCAGAGAGACAGGAAACATGGAAGAGTACAAGGCAACAGTCTATACTCTGCGCAAGGCTGTTAAACTGGCCAAACGGACGTATGCTGACAAAATGGAGACACAAATGGCACAGAATGACACAAGAGGCTACCACCAGGGGGGAGGGGAATCCTGTCCACCCGCCCTTCCTAGTGAAGAGGGTGCGGCAGTCAACTCCACCAAAGTACGAAAAAGAGGGAACTAGAGACCCCTAAAAACGCACAGCACAGGCGGGACCACGTGTGACGCATCACCCCGTGGCACACACCCACACACCCCTGCTAACCCACCGAAGGGCAGGACGCAGGGGAGGTCCCAGACCTCAGAACCGCCTGGGAAACAGAACCCCCAGTCATGTCCATGAGGCAAAACCTAACGAAGGGACCCGGGGAGGACCAGGAGGCCGCAGCACAGATGTCCTCTACCGAGACCCCCCTTAACAAGGCGGCAGAGGCCGCCACACACCCCTGCTAACCCACCGAAGGGCGGGATGCAGGGGAGGTCCCAGACCTCAGAACCGCCTGGGAGACAGAACCCCCAGTCATGTCCATGAGGTAAAACCTAACGAAGGGACCCGGGCAGGACCAGGAGGCCGCAGCACAGATGTCCTCTACCAAGGCCCCGCCTAACAAGGGGGGGCCAGCCCAGCCAACATGTAGCAAAGGGCAATGCCCTCGCACAACCAATGTGACAGGTTCTGTTTGGACAGTGCCTTACCAGCGTGAGAGCCACCGTAACAAACAATGAGCTGATCGGTAGCCCTGAGGTCCTGAGTCCGGCTGAGGTAAACCCCCAAAGCCCGGACGGGACAAGACAGGTGAAGGCTCGCCTCTAACTCACCAGCATGAGGAGGCGGATGAAACGCCTGAACCACAATATCCCTGGAGCGAAAAGAACTCCGGATATTTTTTGGCACGAAGACTGGATTAGGCCTCAGAGTCGCACCGCTATTGACACGAATAGACAAGCACTCAGGCCGCACCGAGAGAGCACAAAGCTCACCCACACGCTTAGCGGAGGTGATGGCCAGCAGGAATGCAGTCTTGAAAGACAGCTGTTCCAAAGACGCCTGCTCAAGAGGCTCAAACGGGGCCTCAGACAACCGGCCGAGGACCAGTTGGAGGTCCCAACTCGGAGACAGAGAACGTTCCACCGGCTTAAGGCACAGAGCGCCAAGCAGGAAACGCTTCACAAGAGGGTGGCTGAACAACCTAACGCCCTCAAACCCCACATGACAAGAGGATATAGCCGCGGCATATACCCTCACCGTCGAAGCCGACAGTCTATCCAAAATAGACTGAAGGAAGGAAAGGACAGCGGCCAGGGGGCAGGACACCAGGTCCAAGCCCCCCACTCTACACCACTCTTGGAAAAACCCACGTAAACCGTGATAGTGGAGGGAGCATGCGCGTTCCGGATGGTGTCGACCACAGAAGGGTCCATCCCCTCCAGACTCACCCTCTCAACAGCCAAACCATCAGCGGCTGACCCAGCACAGGGAACTGCCACAGAGACCTGTGCGCCTGAGAGAGGGCCCGCGACGACCAAGGAACAGGCCACGGCGGGGCTATCAAGAGCTGGATCAGGACCGGGAACCACACAGCTGTGCCCCGGTCCGGCGCAATCAGGATCAAGGTCCTGCGCTCCCGACGTATCCGCTCCAACAACTGACCTATCAGATGTATGGGGGGGAAAATGTACAGAATCCCGGGCGGCCACGGAATCGGTCCCAGACCTGCCCGACTATGTCCGGACGTAATCCCCACTCATCAGGGTGAGGACCGCCCCGCGACATCACACCTGCACCCACATTCACCCTGCCGGGGATGTGGAGAGCCCTCAGGCTGCGCAGATGGAGAACGCCCATAGACAGCCGACCGCCGCCCGGTGCAGACGGGGGGGAGCATACTCCTCCCTGTCTGTCGATATACGACGCTGACGTCGTGTTGTCCGTCCTGATCAAAACACCGTTTTAGGACCAGAAGGACTGCCTTCAATTCCAACACATTGAATGTAGCGCAGACCAGGCAGCATGGTCTTGCCAGCTGCCCCCTACTGCGTTGGCCCGACGCGTCCCACCCCCAGTGAGGGAGGCGTCGGTAAAGACCGTGACGTGTGACAGCCTGCTGCCCATGGGGACCCCGCTGGTGAGGGCGAGGTCCCCATGGGGGCGAGGTCCCCCCGTACTGAAATGGGAACCTTAGCCGCTTCCACTTGCCTCTCACCGGGTCTATTTCCATACTGGAAAATCACCTCTGTATCCTCCTCATGAGGTGAAGAGGAGGCCAAGAGGGACCACGGAATGAGCAGATGCCATCATACCGAGCAGGCGCATCACGGACATCGCTGTAACCGTCCTAGGACGGAACCTCCCGAGCGTGTCGATAACATGCTCTGAGAGGGATGCCCATATAGACCTTGAGCTTAGAATAAGCCCAAGTACTCCACCCGTTGACTGGGAAGAGGAGTACTCTACTTCCAGTCTACAGCAAACCCCAGGCTGGTGAGGAATTCCACCACCTGCCTGGTATGAGACCTGACAATCTACCTTGACCGCCAAGGACCAGAACGTCGTCCAGGGCAGAATACACTTCGTAACCCCCGACGACGCAGAGGCCCCAGTGCGGTCTCCACACACTTGGTGAAGATGCGGGGAGCCAGAGAATAGCCGAACGGCAGCCTCTGGTACGCAAACGCTAAACCCTGCAAAGGAAGCGTAGGTAAGCCCTAGGATGGAAGATCAGGGATGCGAATACGCATCCTACAGGTCTATGGAGGAGAACCAGGCCCCCACCTGACAGCGTTCAACAGGTGGGAGACGGTCCAAAATGCTGAACCTTCCATGGGACAGGTCCAGCATGGGTCTGACACCCCCCCTCCCGATTTCTCGGGCACCAGAGAATACCGGGAGAAAACGCCACGCATCACGTCCTCCTTTGGGACCACGATGATGGCTTGCTTCGCCCACAGAGATTGGATCTTGTTGGCCAGAGCTGTCACTGCTGGTGACCCTGACAATAGGGTCTGTACCAAACCTGAAAACGGGTGGGGTTGTGTAAACACAAGTCCCAGCCTCAGCGTTCTCTCCATCCACCTCGACATATGGTACTGCTGTAGCCATATGTGATGATACTCCCAAAACGCACCCGCCGCCATTTGGCGCTGGTCCGCTAGGAACTGTAGATAGGCGGCCCAGTCCCGCCCGCTGTGCGTAGCCAACCCTGGACCCGCTAACCGTGTGAGCAGAGCATTCCGTGGAGTCGGGACATCGGACCCTGACACTACCCACGAGGCAATCGCACCCAAGGGGGGACCCAGACAGGAAAGGCCGGTTTGATACGGGAGAAGCTGACATCATACTAGGTGACAAAAGCTCCCCCACTGAACACCCCTCCAGCATGGACAGCTGAGGAATTGTTCTACAGCTTGACATGCAAGGTGTGAGGCCCCCACACTGCACCGTAGCCCTGCAGTGATATTACTACCACCCAAAATCATGCGCGCCTGCCAGACCACTGCCGGTCTTCCGGGAGTGGGAGGCACTAATGTGATACCCGGCCTGGTGAAGGCGAGGTCGGGGGAACCCGCACTGTTTGCCTCAAGAGGTCTCGAGCCCCTCTGCTGACAACCTTTGTAGTTGACAGACATAACACCAGGCTCAACCAAACACAGACGCAGAACGTGTGGCGTGGGAGCCGCTTGACAGCACAACATTCTCACGGACAGACCCAGTCTCAGCCATCAACTGGGTGTCAGCCCCTGTCCCCATGAGAAGCGAAACGTGGGGCTGCTTGCGCTTCATTGAAGACACGCGGCCCGCAGCCAAAGGAAACAAATCAGAGCCCTTATCCCGCTGGTGTTGGGGGGGGAGTGACCGGAGAGCGAGCTGCACACAGCTAGACGGTGACGGTTTTTTAGGGTGTGCTCATCTAATGTAGCCGATCCCTCGACCGCCAAGGCTGTCGGCCTTGCGGTCACCTGTTGACATTGTGCCCAGGGTACCTCAGGCAGGGGAAACATGGCCGCTGGTTGAGGGCCTCGCCACAGCCGCTGGCGAGGCCATGCTCTCACCTCTGGCTGCGCGGTGTGAGGCCTAGGTCAAATACCGCCCGCGCTCCAGCGGAAAGACCAAAGTCCCTCTGCGGAGAGGGGAGCCCTGAGGAGGGAAAAAAACTTCTCACCCCCTCAAAGGGAGACTAATCCAACCAAGATGTCTGTAAACAAGCGTTGACAGCATCCTAGCCCTCCCTGCGGTTATAGCTTGCGGCTAGGTCAAAGCTAATAACGTCAAAACCTTGCGCGATGTTTCAACGTCGGGTGGCCTTCAAGGCCCCGCCACCCGACATCATTTTTGATAGAAAAAACAGCAATTCGAACAATGTTACTAATCGCTGCTAATTCTATACCGTGGCGGTATAGGCTTAACAGCCCACCAGCCACCCGACGGGCCGACTCACCTCATGGCGTCGGCCGGGCGGGGCACTGTTCCAACATGCCAGAGGCAAAGGACTGATGCCACCTGCTTCACAAGCACGGAGCACCAGTGGTGGTTGCAACCAGCAACCTCCACTGTGGTGTGCACCCATGAAGGGGTTAATGAATAAATGAACTAAAACTCCACCAACACACTGCAGAATGGGCTAGCCCATACACACAATGTTAAGGGGATGCAGACCAGAGAAACACCAGTCCTGCACACCATTCATAAATTCACAAAAAGCACACCAGCCCTAGGCCTCAGCCCATTCACCCATGAAAAAGGTAAACAAGCCCCCGTCAAAACTCCCAACAGTAGACACCGATTGACCGTCAGCATGAATGGTTAAGAGGAGGGAAGACCTTTTTAAAAAAGACAGCCCTCAGCGGGGAATAAAAAAGAATCGTAGCATAGTATTAGCCACTCGCTCCAGGATAACCGTGAAAACGACAATGTTTACCCAGATATCCTGCCCCTTGCGCCAATACACAACTCGGTTGTCTCACGGGACAATAAGCAGTATCACTAACGCCAGCATTGTTATGCCTAGTGGTGCAGACCCTACCTGGGCGCAACCTATCCACGACAGCTAGCCGCCGCGCGACGTCCCTCGATCCGCTGTCAGACGACGAGGAAACCCCAGGACAGGCCTGATGCGCTGTCAGAACGTGCCGAGAAGATTCCAGGGGCTGGCAAATCTCCGGCGAAAACCCAACCTTGTTCAATTTCTCTCTGCATAACTAGTTCATGGAATGCACTGCAACGTCCATGATGGAAACGAAAAAGAGGAAGGGCGAGTATGACCATGTCCGGTGTCTTATAGGGGACACTGGGGCGGGGCCTGGTCAAGTGCATGGGTGTTTTCGTTAATGAAGTACAGTAGGTACTGGAGATGAGGTATATCTCGGTATGGCGAAGAGCGAGACAATTAGCTAACTTTCTCTTAGAACATTAATTAAAAAAAAATTCAACATAACTGCAATGTAAACAGCAAGCTAACATCAACCTAAGATAATACGAACTGACAGTGTTGGCTAACTGACAGTTCCGTGTCCTCACCAAAACCTGGAAAATACAACACATCACCCCAGTCCTCTATTCCCTTCACTGGCTGCCAATTAACCAGCGGATCAGCTTCAAGGTTCTCCTGCTGGTCTATAAGGCCATAAACCACTCTGGCCCAACCTATCTCCAGGACCTCCTCTCCCCTCAACCTGCATCCAGGTCACTCAGGTCTGGCAGCCAAAATGTACGGTTATGTATATAATAGGGCTGTCAGTTTATCGCGTTAATTAGATTAATTAATTACACAGCAAATTATCGCGTTATGAAAATTGACGCAAAATTAATTACAGCCGACCTATATTTACTTTAGACAAGTGGCAAATCGGTGCGCTTTTATTTTGAAATCCACGCTTGAGTTGGGCGTATTAAACTTGGCCCATTGAATGACCCGTAGCCTACTTGATCGTCACTTCACACATGCGTCGTCTATCAAACAAAACAAACACACAAAGGAATTAGCTCAGCTGGAACAAGATGTCAGCATCACCCGAGGCGATACTCCTGGGACCTATGAACGGCAAGTTCAATTTCAAAAAGAATATAGATGGGACAGTAAACAAGACCATTGTAATATGTAGCTTATGTCAAAAAGAATTTGCGTATCACCGAAGCTGCTCTAGTCTAACGTATCACATGAACGCTAAACATGTCCAGGCAAGTTGTTCGAGCAGCTCCAGTGTAGCTAACGTTAGCTCCAGAGCAACTCGCACGCTTCGTCAAACCACTCTTGGAGAATTACCGTTAGGCAAACGGTTGAGTAAATCCACCACAGACAAACTAACCAACAGCGTCGCGAAGTGGATAGCAAAATATTGTAGGCCAATAGCTATAGTGGAAGATAAGGGTTTAGCGGAGTCATTTCGAATAGCGTCGTCTGACCCAAATTACAAGCTACCCTCGAGAGCTACAGTGATGAAAAGGATCCACAACATGTATGACACAGAGAGGGAGGCGAGGGAAGAAGTGTTGGCACGGGCTGGCCCAATGGCCCTAACGGGTGATCACTGGACGTCGGTGGGCAATCATAATTATTTGGGTGTCACAGTGCACTTGATCGATACTGAGTGGAAACTGCAATCATTTGCATTAACGGTGACCAAAACTGTGGGCCGCCATTTCGCCGATGCGTGTGCTGAACAGTTCAACACCGTAATAGAGGAGTGGAATATAAAAGATAAAGTCACATCTATTGGGACTGATTCCGCCCGTAATATGATAGCAGCAGCGCGCTATATGCCGTTCCAGCACATGCCATGTGCTGCACACGTGCTGCAAAGAACCATCACAGTCTCCCTTGAGGACAGAAGCCTTGACACCACCCTGGCAAAGTGCCGCAAGATTGTAGGCCACTTCAAGCACAGCCCTGCCAGTACAGAAGAACTGCAGCAGCAGCAGACTGCCCTCGGACAAGCAAAAGAGCCCATGATACAAGATGTATCCACAAGGTGAGACTGTTTAACTACCTGTTGTATGCTAGGGTAAATTTAGTGTGTGTGTGTGTTTATTTCTTTGTATTCTGTACAATTGCATCATGCTGCATTAACAACCCCCAGTGGGACTAATAGTTATTTTATTGAATTGGAAGGTGGAATTCGACACTGGCCATGATCTCACGGTACCTGAGGAACCAGGAGGCTGTGACTGCCACTTTGGCCCAACAGAACCACAAGCTGTCCATGCTGACCCCCACAGAGTGTGACAAACTGAAGAAGCTGGAGCTTGTACTTGAGCCCTGCAGGTAAGTGTCTCTCCCTCTCTCTCTCCCCCATACACCCCCCTCCTCTCTCTCTCTCCCCCATACACACACCTCACACCCCACTCTCTCTCTCCCATACACACACCTCACCCCCCAATCTCCCCCATACACACACCTATCTCTCTCCCATACACACACCTCACCCCCCCCTCTCTCCCCCATACACACACCTATCTCTCCCATACACACACCTCACCCCCCCTCTCTCCCCCATACACACACCTATCTCTCTCCCATACACACACCTCACCCCCCCCCTCTCTCCCCCATACACACACCTATCTCTCCCATACACACACCTCACCCCCCCCTCTCTCCCCCATACACACACATATCTCTCTCCCATACACACACCTCACCCCCCCCCTCTCTCCCCCATACACACACCTCACCCCTCTCTCTCCCATACACACACCTCACCCCCCCCCCTCTCTCCCCCATACACACACCTATCTCTCTCCCATACACACACCTCACCCCCCCTCTCTCCCCCATACACACACCTATCTCCCTCTCATACACACACCTTCACCTCTTTCTCTCTCGCTCTCTTGTTTCACTGCAGGTATGTGACTGAGCTCCTTGGAGGGGAAACCTACGTCTCATGCTCTGTGGTGCTCCCCGCACTCTGCCACCTAAACCGCATCATGGACCTCAACGAGGAGGATCCGGGCTACATGGTAAAGTTCAAGGCCAGCTTCACGAAGGACCTGGACGCACGCAAAGCGACCCTCAACAACAGATGGCTGAAGCTGGCTACAGCCCTCGACCCGCGATTCAAGGACTTGAAGAGCGTACCAAAGGACGAGAGGGATGAGGTGTGTGTGTGAATGAGAAGACCAGTGTTAAGTCCTTAGGCTGTCATGAAAAGTCCTATGCAACTAATTAATTGTCCCTCTTATTAGGTGTGGACCTGGCTTAAAGAGATGCTGCCAGGACCAGAAGCAGACAAAGCTGCTCCACAAGCCACAGAGGACGAGCCACCAGCGAAGAGGACCCTCCTCCTGCTGTCTTCAGACTCTGATTCAGATGAAGTCAGGGTACTGTCAGGACAATTAGACCTCTACAAAGCTGAGCCCAGCATCGGAATGAATGACTGTCCACTGGAGTGGTGGGCAGCTCACGCAAAAGCCTATGGACAGCTGTCTCCTCTTGCTCGCAAATATCTGGCTACTCCTGCTACCTCTGTGCCATGTGAGAGGCTATTTTCACTTGCAGGTCACATAGTCCAAAAGAAGAGGGCAGCCTTACTCTCAGACAATGTAAACAAGCTTGTTTGTCTTAGCAATTGGCTCAAGGAATAGATTTGTCATGCATACAGTAGACCCTGCACTAGACCCTGCACTAGACCCTGCAGTCATGCCCCAGACCCTGTAGTAGACCCTGTAGTCATGCCCCCAGAAACTGTAGTAGACCCTGTAGTCATGCCCCCAGACACTGTAGTAGACCCTGTAGTCATGCCCCCAGAAACTGTAGTAGACCCTGTAGTCATGCCCCCAGACACTGTAGTAGACCCTGTAGTCATGCCCCCAGACACTGTAGTAGACACTGTACTAGACCCTGTAGTCATGCCCCCAGACACTGTAGTAGACACTGTACTAGACCCTGTAGTCATGCCCCCAGACACTGTAGTAGACACTGTACTAGACCCTGTAGTCATGCCCCCAGACACTAGCTTGCTGTGGGCTGTTTTGATTTTTGAGGATACTGTAGCTTAGTGTAAACTGTTATTGGCTGTATCAGCAACAAATGTTACCTTATTGAGAGGTATGTTTTCATTCATTTTATTTTATTCAATTTAATAAAATTGATTTCTAAAGCATTCTTCACTTGCAGGTCACATAGTCCAAAAGAAGAGGGCAGCCTTACACACAGACAATGTAAACAAGCTGAAGCTTGTTTGTCTTAGCAATTGGCTCAAGGAATAGATGTCATGCATACAGTAGACCCTGTAGTAAACCCTGCACTAGACCCTGATTTTTGAGGATACTGTAGCTTAGTGTAAACTGTTATTGGCTGTATCGGCAACAAATGTTACCTTATTGAGAGGTATGTTTTCATTCATTTTATTTATTTATTTATTCAATTTAATAGAATTGATTTCTAAAGCATTCTTCACTTGCAGGTCACATAGTCCAAAAGAAGAGGGCAGCCTTACACTCAGACAATGTAAACAAGCTGAGGAATAGATGTCATGCATACAGTAGACCCTGTAGTAGACCCTGCACTAGATCCTGCAGTAGACCCTGCAGTAGACCCTGATTTGAGGATACTGTAGCTTAGTGTAAACTGTTAGCTGTATCAGCAACAAATGTTACCTTATTGAGAGGTATGTTTTCATTTTATTTATTTTATTTATTTAATAAAATTGATTTCTAAAGCATTCTTCTTGGTGTATTTAATTGATCAGTCACCTGCTACAATAATGTAATGTCCTTGAATTTTAAATATTTATATGAATATGAAATATAAATATGCGATTAAAATGCGATTAATTAGATTAATTAATTACAAAACCTGTAATTAATTAGATTAAAAATTTTAATCGCCTGACAGCACTAGTATATAAACATAGTTACATGAGTGTAGTGACGCTCAGCGCCATATTGCACATATCTCACTTCAGTACTTGTGCACTGAATAAAAACTCACAATGTACCTTTACATACCAACATCCGTCTGGCCACACTCCCATCCACTACCTATATAAGCAGTGGTGTGGCCATGTCCTCACCTCCTTCTCAATATTTCACCACAAGGCAAGATCAAGGGCCGCAGTGGCGCTGAGCGTCACTACACTCATGTAACTATGGTTATTTACATAACCGTACGTTACATATCGTGTAGCACTGCTCAGCGCCATATTGCACCACAGGAGCTGAGCAGAGCTTAAGCTTGACAAATGTACCCCACTGAGCCCCCCCACAACCATCAGAACCGGGGAGGACCCGAGCCCCCCCGACCCTCCCTATTGGAGGACGGGAGGGAGACGGATCCGACCGTGCAAAGAGGAACTTGAGCAGCTTAACGCACAGGGTGAGCAGACTGTGGGGCGTACCCACGACTACGCACACGCACAACCCGCATGCCACCAGGGAACAAACTGAAGGAACAAACCTCGTTACCACCCCCAAAATCACGGGGTCAAGAGCAAAGCTCAACCCTGTGGCAAGGCCGTAGCAGCGGAGCGCGAAGGAGGACCCAGACCCAGAAGGGACTGGATCCCCCTGGAAAAAGGGGGCCTGGAGAGGCCAATGACGCCACAGCATCGAGACCTCACCAGGCGGTCACTAGTGACACCGCCCCCCACATCGCCAGCGTATTCGGACAGGGCCCATCCAAGAGCAGGCCCTTCCCCCCAACAGCACGCCGCCTGGCTCACTGCCCCTGGTATACTCAGGCAGTCACCCATCCAAGCACAACTCAGGCCTGAACCTACACCGCCTCCGAAATTGAACGAGATCGGGCGCGTTCAGGGCGGCATGGCTGTAACTCGAAGCACTCAAGAGGCTACACCTACAGCGGGAGCAGAAGAGGTCGATCCCTCAATCCAGGCAGCAGGCACTTGACCCGAGCCTGGAGCACTGCGGACGAGACAGGCACCAAAGGGGTCAGCTGAAACAGCCCCCCGGCAGAAGGGGCGTATGCTGGCATTGTTGTGCACCATGTCAAAGCCTCCACAAAAAAAACCCAGACTCTCCAGAGGGGCCGAGGCAGAGAAGGCTGACACGATTGGCAGACGTCATGAACGTGCAAGGGCACACTCAAACGGGTAACCCGGGAGTTGACTCCAACACACCAGGAAACCAACCACCCTCTTGGCTCAACATGAGGTGGTTGTTCCTATAACCCCTCAGGAAAAAACTCTAAAACACACTATGGCTATACCGCAGTACAAGTGTTTCAGTTTTCAAAAAGGGGTTATCCCAGGCCTACGGGTCGACGAAACAATTCCGGACCGGGACGTACACAGGGATGCCAGAGGAATTCCAAAGAATCACCTCAACAGCCCCCTCCCAGCCATGCTGAACAGGAGAAGAGAGGGGCGAAAAGAATGGAGAGAGACCAGGCCCCCTTAGCCTTAACAGTGAGGGGTAACACGCAGTAACATAACCACGAACATCTCCATAACGTCAAAACCCTGTGACACCCGGGCCGACCCGGCATTTTTCCCCCTGAAAAAAAGCACAAGTCCCTCAGGGTACCAGAACAGCAGATCTGCGTCCCCGGTGGACAACGGGTTAACTGATCTGGACCGGCGTGACCAGAACCAGTCCTGTGCCCTAATCACACCGACATCCCCAACACTAGGAGGGGGGTAGGTACGCGTGTCAATCTAAAATAATATAGAGGGCGCCACCCAGACGGTCCCTTATGTACCGCGCTTAGTGGCCCACCCCAAGGGCGTGAGACCCCTCTACCTATATTTTGATCTATTCCGTTAACATCCCCCAGATATGAACGAGAATTCATCGAGACAACACTGGCACTCGGAAGAGACAGACTCCATCCCAGTCGCCCCATAAAAACGCAGTTTTAATGATGAGCAACCAGGGCGCGCAGGCCCATGCGTGATTCCCATGAGAAGCACCCAGGGCCAGCACTATGTACACATCGAGACCCAAACACATCAATGGATAGTCAAACAAGACACCAGACATTGTTCCTCCAAGCCGCCTGGGAGAACGACAAGAAGCCGTCGCGCTTTATTTCCTCTTTTTTTATAAAAGAGAAAAAAGAAGACTGACATGGATCCCATGTGACGCAGCTGAGGGAAAAAAATCTTTTTATTTTTACACCCCATCAACCTCTCCACAAGGAGGAGACGGGAACCCCCAGAGAGACGTCCCACGTGAGCCACAAATTGAAAAGTCAACGTAACATTGAGCCATGTGACCAAAAGGCTCAAGTTACACACATATCGAGCGTAGCAGAACACCAAGTTCCTACGCTCTGCCACGACAACTTGACAATAACAGAGAACCACACATGGGGCCTGTAAAGAACTCACGGAAGTCATCGCCCAATAGAAACGTGCCCAGTGACGTATTCTATGACGGGGGGAATCCCATGACTCAACTGCCCGTGATAGGTGCGGAGTCAGAGAAACCCTTCCCCCCAGCCTCCCCCCCATGCCGTGCTAACCAGTCAGCGTGGCCGGACCGAATGAAAAGAGGGTCAAACCCCCCGACCAATCAGAAGAGGGAAGGAGGGTTTATACGGTTACCCCCTCGCAAACCCAACCCTCGTATACGACAACAACAATAGCCATATGATACCTTTAAGTAGCCAGCATGCTAACGAACAGTGTATATCCAAAGGATAAGCTAACCCGACGCACGCTAGCCACAGACGAAAGTCTGTGAACAGGGTTTATAACAAGGCCAAGGTTTATATGTGAACACGACACCCATGTTTTATGTTTCAAGAACACAGAAGATTGATAGAGAGAGAGGGGTCTAAAAGACTGTGGTACCATTACACACACAAGCACTTCTGCAGACCAACACTGCAGTGTTGTGGCTCAATATCACCGTTTTAAGCAACAGAACACACAACTAACCTCTAACTTTATATGAAGAACATAAGTCTTCAGGCAGATGAAGAAAAAACCCTTTCGACCGAGTGTTAGCCACAGGCCTTGCTAAGCACACATGCAGTCATGCACATATGTAGCGACCAACAAAAGACTAAAAGTCTAGCTCTCCTATCAACCCCACACTAGCGAATGTTCACACATCGTATCCCCATCATATGTAGTGAATAAACACACAGTTTGTAACAAAATACAGTCCCTCCTAGGAGGGACTTTTTATTTGGACAAAATCATAGATTGGCCGGGGAAGGGAACAGGGGTAACAATAGGGGAAAAAGTCACTTTAGCGACGCCACCCCGGAGGGACGGTAAAGGGTTGCCTGGTCTCGACGATCCCTACCGTCACCTCCGAGCGTGGATGGGCCGGCTGCGGTGGTCAAGGCGCCCTCTCTCCTCCTGGCCGAAGGGCCAGCAGTGGCGGTGGTAGCGGCGGCGGCATCGGACACGAATCCCCGACGACGAGCCTTCCGTCTGACTCCACCGGCGACATCGGGCGGGGGGAAGTGAGGCTGGAGCACCGATCGCTCCTCCTGCATATCCCTGCAGGTTGCAGTCATGAGCTGCAACGCCGACCCGAAGAGCCCAGCATCGGAGAGGGGTGCCGTCAGCAGGGGAAGCCTCTTCCTGTCCGGCACTCTCGCCTGCTCCAGCCAAAGATGGCGCTGAGCTAGAGTGGCCAGGGCGCGTACCTTTCCGGGCGGCGATGGCCTGCAGCTGAATCAGATGCAGGATGGCCCGGCCGCCTGGGCGTGCTGAACATGTTGTACCTCCATCAGCACCGTACCGCCCGTCATCATCTTGGACATAAACCTCACTAGCTGCGCGATGTTAGACGTAGCAGCCAGGGTTTGAGTACCGGCGATGAACGACTGGTCGCTCCAGTTGGCCAACCGCCTCGTCGATTTCCCGTGGGGAACCGGCTTCCGCAAAGGCTCCCACACCACCTCAGGACAAAGAATAGACGCCATCTGCCTATCAAGCCGAGGCACCCCCTCCTTCATACCCTCGACCAGACCCACCACCCTCGTGATTTGTACGTAGGCGGGGGTGAGGCCAGTGATGTGGGAGACAACCTGTCCCTGACATACGTAGGCCTCCATTGAGGGGAAAAATGGGCAGACAACGCCCGTCTCCCTCACAGGACGACGTTGCCATAAATGACCTATTAGATCATCAGGGACAGGAGCAGGCAGTGGCTGCGGCAGCGGCACGCCGTTTGCGACTGCCGCCGCCGCCATGAGCTCGGGGAACAAGGCACGTAGTTCCCCATGCGTACTTCCCTCCACCGAGCCCGCGTCCCTCACATACGACAGGCTACTGCCCATTGCAGAGCCACCTTCCGATGTGGCTGATAGCAGGGCATCTCGTCGCTGAGTCAGAGGTTCTAACCCGACACCAGAATACGAGGGACCCCAAGGAGACATATCACCCCCTGCCATTTCATCCTGAACGGGAGAGGGATATGTCTCCACCGGAGCGTCGAATAAGAGTACATCTGCCTCCACCATGTAATCCTCCGTTTCCATCAGAGAAACAGACGCACCCTCATCCGGCTCCAGCAACTCCCCGAAACCAGGCCGTTCGCGCCTGCAAGCCACCATCCTACGACGGGAGCGAGCAGACGCGAAAAGTTTGCGTCTCAAATCCTCCACCACGAGAGAAGCCGGCCGCCCATCGGCAGATGACCCCCCGGCGGCGGAGGAACCAGAGCAGGAACCAGGCCATTTCACAGGAGATGCCGCTGGTGCACCCGCTCCTTGGAGAGGCAAACTACCCACCGACGCCTACCGGGCGCGGATGACGTCCACGACAGCGGCGTCAAACCCGCCCCAGAACGCACGGCAGAGGAGGCAACGGAGAACCGCTGGTGAAGGGCGACGTTGCTAGCGCGACCCCCCAAGGTAAACATTATAGCTTAGTTCTTTTCTTTTGAAATTATGAGAGAAAGAAAAGAGCAAGAAATAATGTGAACGCTTTACTCAACTTTCTTCAGCTTAAATAACCTCGTTAAAGTGATTGGTATACAAGGCACTTTCTTGTGGTGAAAGTGAAGAAGGAGGTGAGTGCATGGCCACACCCCTGCTTATATAGGTAGCGGATGGGGGTGTGGCCAGATGGATGTTGGTATGTAAAGGTACATTGTGAGTTTTTATTCAGTGCACAAGTACTGAAGTGAGATATGTGCAATATGGCGCTGATCAGAGCTACATGATATGTAACCTCTTCGCCATCCCACGCACTAGGCTGTCAACCAGTTTCTACCCACAGGCCATCAGACTCTTGAATGCCAGCACCTCCACCTAGCCCCCCCCCCCCCCCCTCCACACACCTTGGCAGACACTGACCTGATTACTGCTGTGAACACACTGTCACCCTTCCCCCCCGAACTATGAATCACTAAAGGCACTTTTAACTGCTACTGTGACCCCCATTAAATACTGATCGGAATGTGCAATGTTACTCACTGTGCCATGTATATATATTTTTACCTTATTTTCTAGCACTTGTTTGTATTTAAATTTTTTTTTTTTTAAAGATACATTTTTTGGCGTTTTATCGCTTTATTTCTACTGGGCAGTCCAGTAGGGAGAGACAGATGAGGAATGGGAGACAGAGTGGGGGGAAGACATTCGGCAAATAACGACGGGTTCGGGAATCGAACCCCGGTCGGCCGTGTCGCCGGTTCGCCACTGGGGCCCCCCCGTATTTAAATATGTTTAAGTTAAGTATTGTTAAGTATTGTTTGAATGGTGGACTAGCAAAGTAAGATTTTCATTATATGGCAAACTGTCTGTTTAATTGTGCATATATGACAATAAACAATCTTGAATGGGGCACCGTGCTTTTTCCACACTGGGGCCGCGCCTGTGGAATCAGCTGCCAGGGTCCATCAAGGCCTCAGTCTCCATTGCTGCCTTCAAGGCGAGCCTTAAAACCCATTTATTTTACTCTGCCTTCCACTAGGGCCTGTTTTTAGTTTTTTTATCTGCTTTACCTTTATAGTTTATATGCTTTGTTTTTAATTTTATTGTATTCATTTGAATGTTTTCTTGTTTTAAACCCTTTATTTTATTTTCCTTCTGCTGTGAAGCACCTTGAGAGCTTACTGAGTTGTGTGCTATATAAATTAAATCTATTATTATTAACGTTAGCTAGCTACTGTAGCATAACTACATTTACATTTACATTTAGTCATTTAGCTGACGCTTTTATCCAAAGCGACTTACAAGTTCTGTACGACAAGCCATCAGGAAGGGCACAACTCTATCAGCTGAGCAACAATGTTCATCAAAGTGTTGAGTGCTACAGTGTAGGTTAGTTTATTAGGACAAGTGCATGACAGTACGGTTAGTTAGGGTTAGATATATATATATATATTTTTTTAATTCAGATAATGGTTGAAGAAGTGCGTCTTTAGTCGACGGCGAAAGATTGGACGTGATTCGGCTGTCCTAACTGGGGTGGGTAGTTCATTCCACCATTGTGGGGCAAGGACTGAGAATAGGCGACTTCTCTTTGATGACCCTCCCGGAGCTTGGATAGGAGTAGGTCTGAGGCGGCCAGAAGATGCAGAGCGTAGGGGTCTTGAGGGTGTGTAGTTAGAGACCATTGACCGGAGGTAGGCGGGAGCGGTTCCCTTTGCCGCACGGTATGCTAGGTCAAGGGCCTTGAAGCGGATTCGTGCAGCAATGGGGAGCCAGTGCAGGTCCCTAAGAAGTGGGGTGACATGGGCCGACTTCGGTAGGTTTGAGATCAGGCGGGCCGCTGCGTTCTGAATGAGTTGAAGAGGCTTAGTGGCAGTGGCCGGGAGGCCAGCGAGCAGTGCGTTGCAGTAGTCGAGGCGGGAGATGACTGTTGATTGGACGAGGAGTTGCGTGGCTTCTTTTGTCAGGAAGGGGCGGATCCTTCTGACGTTGCTCAGGAGGAATCGGCAGGTTCTGGTCGTCGCTGCGATGTGAGCAGAGAAGTTCAACTGGTCGTCGAGGACAACACCAAGGTTCTTGGCGGTCGGGGACGCAGTCACAGCTGCATTCTCGACTGTGATTGAAAGGTCGGTTAGGGGGGAGGATTTGGCCGGCAGGTGGAGCAATTCTGTTTTGCTTAGGTTCAGTTTGAGGTGGTTGGTCGTCATCCAGGCGGAGATGTTGGACAGACAGGCAGAGATCTGCTCAGAGACGTGGATATCTGAGGGAGGGAAGGAGAGGAAGAGTTGAGTATCGTCGGCATAACAATGGTAGGAGAAGCCATGAGATGTGATAATGTTACCCAGTGATTTAGTGTAGAGGGAGAAGAGAAGGGGTCCTAAAACCGAGCCCTGGGGGACACCAACCACCTCGCGATGGACGGGCTATTAATAGCATAGATATATATAATAGACTTGTTTTGCTGCTGCGAATGTTGATGTCGTCATCAGTCCGCGCATGTTAGCAGTTAGCCGACAAGCGGAGTATCTCATGACAGACAATGTACTAAATATTACCCTAAAATACTCTCTTCCGCCCCAATATATTGAAACGACGTCCACTGTATACCCCACACTACTATAAACGTGGCCTCAGAATTCACGCCACACACATACTCGGCACGTAAATATATAAAATAGTGCCGTGCAAGCTAGTTATCCTAGCCAGCCTTGTTTACTACTAGAGTCCTACCTCTCTACCCAGAGGTGCACCGCGGGTCTCCTTCACTGTCGGCCATCTCCTTCACTGATTGGTTGTTAGTGCGTGTGCTGATATCCAAGCTTGGAAAATCGATATATCGAAACTTTGCGACCACGTTTCATGTTTATTTCGAGGAAATAATTTATCGCGATAGTTATCGTTATCGTTTTATCGCCCAGCCCTAAGCTAACATCAACCCAACAAGAGAATACAATTAATAATTTTCACCTGAAACCCCCAAAAAAGGAACCCGGTTCAGCTATCGTTATAAGTAAACTGATACGTCTGTAAACATTTACATCATAATAAACCACACTTATAGACCTTTGTATATGACAGTTACATATCTAATCCAACCCTCTCTCCACATTGTCAACAGTAAAGTGACACAAGCCTTGCACAGCATGCAGTACTGCGTAGCGTGTGCTTATATGTCTCTGAATGATGCATTCATTTAAGTGGTGGGGAGGGGAAATGGATTTCATAGAAAAATAAAGGTCAGAGAGTTTCACATTAATAAACGCATTCAGTGGGCCTGCTGTGGCTCTGATTATGTGTGATTATTGTTCTGCCATTTTGTTCTGACAGGCAGCAATGACATCGCTAGTAAAAATATATGTGGGTACAAGATCTTACAAGAAAAGTGTGTAACACATTATTACTCGGTTTACATAAGAGTGTCAAAGGTAATTACAACAATAATTATGCACAAACAGCACTTCTATGTGGAAGTAATAGACATGTGTTAAATATTGTCAAAATATCTATATGTATCTCTTATCTGCATTAAACAAGTAGCATGTTTATATCACCAATAATCACCATAATTACTATCCACAACTGACAGACAAGGAGAGAGACAGAGCAAGCGAGCATGTACAGCCCTGTCGTTACAAAATAGACTGGGAAATCAAACGCAGGTGTCTCATTAACATCACAACTTGAGTGAGTGAGAGACCTGAATCTGCTGTGCAGCTAATGTTATCTGTGGAAAGGATACTTCGTTTTCAAGAGCCTCTTCAGCTTATTTGGCAGCACTGCTGGCATCAATTGGCATTAGCTAATTTAAGCCAACATAACTTTTCCCTGCAGATGACATCTCCAGACAGTCCAAGTAACCATACACAAGGTAGAGCAGTCGTCTGGCAATCCGGAGGTTCCCGGTTCGATTCCAGCTCCTCCTGGGCAGCGTGTCGATGTGTCCTTGAGCAAGACACTTAACCCCTATGTTACGTCTGGTACTCTAGCGAGTGCCAGCACTTTAACCAATGGCCCCCAAATGATCTCCCACGAACTGGCCTCCTACCTGGGGGGTAAGGGGATCCGCACGTCGTTCTACAACCCGGCTGTGAACGGGGGGGTGGAACGGCTGAACCTGACAACACTCTCACCTCTGGCTGTGAGGTGTGGGGCGGCTTGGGGGCCTGGCTATAGGCCGCCTCCGCTGACAGACCAAAAAGTCCATCCTCCTCCAGCGGGGCCCTGAGGAGGGGAATTCTCCTCTCCTCCTCCAGGGGGGACTGCTCCAACCACAGATGTCTGTGCACAAGCGTTGAAAGCATCATCCCCTTCCCTGAGGTTATAGCTTGCAGCTGTGTTAAACGCTGTATAACCTCAAAACCCTGAGCGGGGGTCTTGGCGCCGGCTGGCCCATTTTCGACAGAAAAGTAGCTAACTGAGCAATGTTATTGGGTCCCCCACCCGGAATTTTTTTGTTACAAAGACTTAATTTCCTGCATTCTGGTGAATTTTAGTGCATGTGAATCACAAACTAATGAGCCAACAATTGCTTAGTACAATGTACTGTTATGAACCTCAAATAAAACTGTTGTGGCACTAGCAATGGTACTCTCTCCACCTTCAAAAATAAAAAAGCAAGAGCACAACATATTTTTTTATTTACTATTATAATACAGTTAACCACTCTCTCCACCTATTCAAACAAGGCAAGAGCACAATACCTTATTCACTTTACTGATGCACTACCCATCAACAGTTAAAATAGCCCTTTACACAAACATTAAATAACAGACCTTTCATTACAATATTATAATAACAGTAGCCACTGCCAGAATAGTGACACATGTATCACGTGTGGTGAGCACACGCATGCATGCACAACAAAGACAGAAGATTGCGTTGTCTCAATCATTTAACTATAAAATGAGCTCAAAGTATGAGCTCACTGACTGAAATTTCCAACAAAAAGCATCAATTGTCAAATACAGTAATATTGATCACATTAACTAGACTAGATATTTTGGAGGAAATTAGAAAGGGAACAACAACTTAACCCTTGTGTCTGATCAGATTCTTATTTTTTTGATAACTTTGCAGTGATTATACTTGTAGCCAATGTGGCAAAGGTGTGTAATCTTTGAATTATCTTGGAATTATTTTGACTCTCTCTTTCATAAATTGTTTATTCAACTTCAGCCCCAATCATAACCACCACATATTGTTTTTTGTAATGTCAGATTTAACAACTCCTTTTGGGAGTGTGCCATCTGCCATTCCATCCGCCGCCTCTGCTGTCAATCAGTTGTATCGCCTGGTCCCGCCTCCACCAATCACAAGCGGCAGCACGGCTCCATTGTGTGTGTGTGTGTCCGCGTGAGGGAGAGAGAGTCAGATAGTTCTCCTACTCTGTCGCAGACAGTGAAATTCTGGTTGTTCCCCACCCACCACTTGGTTATCTAAAAACTATCACGCCGCGCCGCCGCCACAACTAGAAACAATGGCCTGACAAAAAATATATATATAATTTTTATTTTTTTTATCTGTGCAGGCCAGGCCACCGGGAAAACTCCCGGTACTCCCGATGGCCAGTCCGGGCCTGGCAACAACGTATAACGTCCAACGTTCAATGTCACAACAACTTCTTCTTCTTCTATGGGGGTTAATGGCGGGTCACAACCACAGAAAGGCGCATACCGCCACCTACTGTACAACCCGGATGTCCCAACAACAGTTCCATGGGTGAATTATGTCTAATCACCACAAGCTAGTCATAGTATTCCCATGATGTGTTTTTTTTGCCATACAATATGGCAAATGCCCTAACTCATTGAGTACAGTTGTCAATTAATGATACAAATCTATACAATCACCTGTTGTTGAATAAATACCATTACTTTCTAATTATTACAACAACAACAAAAAAACAGTATATGTAAAACAGTATCTGTAAAAAAAATTTAATAAAAGAAAAAGTTTTATAATTTATATATTATATATATTTTGTATGCACTGGTATCGGATCAGTACTCTGTATTGGCCGATACCCAAATCTCAGGTATCGGAATCGGATCGGAAAAAATGGTATCGGAACATCTCTAGTGGTTTGTTAACAGGGCAATATTTACTAGTACTGAGTCTAAATGAGGTATGGGAGCTCCCTTCACTGTTATTATTGAAAAAATGTACAAACAATCAGTCATACCAGTTAATATAACAAGAAACAAAAAAAAAATCATTTTGGTGACAGACTTCGTCAGACAAACATTTCTGAGAAAATCTGAACTACTGACATGCATTTCTTGTTTGTTACACATTTAAGAGACAATTCCAATTAGAAACAACCTTAATGATGGATTTAGCTTTATGGATATTCAATTTTGAAAATACAATGTGCATACCAATTGTTATCATTACATTAAAAATAAGTAGGGATGTCCGATATTATCGGCCTACCGATATTGGCATTAAAATGTGATATCGGAAATTATTTTTATTCTTTACAATTATTTAACCTTTATTTACCCAGGCAAGCAAGTAAGAACAAATTCTGATTTTATTTATTGTCAAAAGTATGCATAATGTTGTGTTAATTCCAAGACAAGAGATATGTAATGTCAATTACCTGAAATTATTCCGTTTTGGGGGGGGGGGGGAACCCTGCATATATCGTGTTGACAGAATCTGGCTATAGGGCGTCAATAATGTGGTCCAGAGACATGGTTTCTATCTTTAACACATGAGTCCTCCTCTGTGGGAGGTAGGTGGGGGAGAGATTGAGTAGGAGGAGACATATCTATTTATACTCACCACCTGGTGGTGTCTTGAGTAGCTCCGCCTAGAGCGCCCTCTAGTGGAAACAGTTATGTATACAGTTAGACAGTTAATAACAATCCTACCTAGAACCTCTGACTTCAACACTCCCACTTAGGGTTGTATTAGCATACTGGGTAACTTCTCCGAAAAACATTTTACAAAGGAAATAATATACTCCAAAAACATCAAAAGAATATGGCAGTCAATATCTACACACCAAACATGACCTCTGCAAACCTCTTCAATTTCAATTTGGAAGCAGGTTTCGTCATAGCGTCTGCCACCATGTCGTCCGTTGGACAGTACATCAGTGTCATCCTTTCTTCTCTGATGACAGATCTGATGAAATGGTATTTTATAGCGACATGTTTACATCTCTGTCGGCACACAGGGTTTCTAGCAATCGCAATGGTTCCCTGGTTGTCCTCGTAAACAACAGTCTTCTTATATACATAGGTATCCATCCCTTCGAGCAGTTGTTCCAGATAAATACACTCCTGTATGGTCATAGCTAGAGCCATATATTCGGCTTCACAAGTTGATAGAGCCACGGTGGGCTGCTTCTTTGTTTTCCATGAAACCAGTGAGCTGTCTGCGTTCAAACTCACACAATATCCTGTGGTACTCCTTCTATCTGTGGTGTCAGCTGCCCAGTCTGTATCACTGTAGGCTTTAAGTCCTAGACCAGGGGTGGCCAACCCGCGGCTCGCGAGCCGAATGCGGCTCTTTGCCCGTCAATGTGCGGCTCTTCCATCCATAAAAAAAATTAAAAAAAATTAAAAAAAAATATTTCTTTTTATTATTTTATTATTATTATTATTTTTTTTTTATGTCACTCATTCCATAAGGACGTAGAATAAACATTTACAATTTTTTTTTAAATGGCCCATTTGCATGTTCTTGGTATCTGAATCTAGGGACATATATGGATCAGTGTCAGAAATAGTGTGTCTGTTACTAGGCTTGAGTAAATTGTAATGAACCAAAGGAGAATATCAATTCTATTTAAAAAAAAATATATCTTTGACTGTAAATAACACCATGCTAAAATTGACCAGACCTGAAAAATCTAAGCAAATGAATAAAGGGAAGATGATTAAACAGAAGGTTTTGTAGATACAGTACTGAATTCTGCCATCTTTTTTATAATGTAAATTTCTCCACCATTTTTCATCATATTGCAACACCGTTTTTTGCAAGACGTTCACAGAAAGGTAGAGAAACTAACTGCATTCTGTTTTATGGCAATAACGTTCAGGTTTGTGGGAGATAATCCCAAAAAATAAGAGAAATTAAAAAGTAAATCCAGAAGTCAGATGATTGACAGAGGCTGGTGTGAGCTGGGTAGGGTAGTTTTTCGAAATTTGAAAGCCCTGAGTCTCTTCCTTCAAAAGACTACACTCACTTTTGGCTGTGCCACTTCCTCCTGTCAATATGCGCCGGTTTACGACTCAATGCCCTGAGATTTCTATAATCTTATATTTCACTAATAACAGTTAAAATAATTGGTAAACAAACATAATGCTGAAAATATACACTTTTACTGTATATCTCAGGCTTAAGAGGTTAACCCTGTGAGGCCCAAATTAAAAAGAAATTAGCAACTTCAGAGGCCAGAGGGTGGGACATATAAACACATTTACTATCAAATAGCATTGTGAGGCTGAACAACAGGACCAATTGACTATACATGTGCTTAAAGGGGAACTATCTTATAAATGGCTTTTTTCAGTGTTTACCATTGTTTCTTAGCTATGTGGACTTATATTAATAGGATATATGTCTCTAATTCTCATATTGGCGAATTCTTCCAATTCTCCTCTCACAATATTCACCCTCACTGAACTGAGTCATCTGAAAATGTGCATATCTGTGATGTCAGAGATTTCTCAGCTGCATAATAATGTGGCAGTTGATGTGGCAGTTGGCACCAGGCCACACAGTGGTTGGAGCCCAGCCTCAAAACGGCTTAAGATCTTGAGGTAGAAAAATGCGGTTTTTAGTACTTGATTAGAAATACAAAACAATGAATTTTTTTTGAAAAAAAACCTAGGTGTTCCATAGACTCACAGGAATTGTGTAAAAGTGCCCAAATAGTGAAAGAAATAGTAAATAGTAGTATAATAGTTAATAGTTCCCCTTTAACATTTTTTTAAATGGCTAAAAGTGATTTTGTAATTTTGCAACCGTGGGTCTCACAGGGTACTTTTAACCCTGTGAGGCCCAAATAAAAAAGACATTAGCAACTTCAGAGGCCAGAGGGTGAGACCTATAAATACATGAAGGGTGCCGTGACTGAAAAAAAAGGTTGAGAAACGCTGGTATATGGTGTGGCTCTTTGTGGTACCACAGTCATTTTTTTGTGGCTCTTAGTCTCTGACTGGTTGGCCACCCCTGTCCTAGACCCTCGCTGCTCTTTCTGAAACACAGTTGTTTGTCTGCTGTACCTTTAAGATAACGAAAGACATGTTTTGCTGTAATCCAATGCTCCTCTGTGGGGTCAGCGAAATGCTGTGACAGTTTACTCACTACAAAACATAGGTCAGGGCGGGTACATGTTGTTAAATAAATGAGGCTACCCACAGCTTCTCTGTACATTTTTACATCTGTCAGATTCTGAGCATCCTCCTGATAGTCTAGTTTTTGATCACATGGTGTTTCCCTTGATCTACATTCTTGCATGTCAAAATGTTTCAGGATATTTTCCACATATCTCTTCTGGGATATTTTTACACAATTGGCAGACTGTTCAAAGTCCATACCTAGAAAATGCTTTAACCTCCCAAGGTCTTTCATTTTGAATCTGGTGGAGAGCATCTCTTTCACCTGTGCTAGGCTTCTGGTGTTGTCTGCTGCTATGATCAAATCATCCACCCAAATGACGATGATCACTTTTCCTGACTCCTTTGACTGTCATAGTCACAGCATGAGCGTACTTCACTCCCCCTTCTTTTCCCCTCACGTTCACCACACACTCCTCTTCATCCTCCTTTCCATCCACCACGCACTCCTCCTCATCCTCTCTTCCTCCACGAAAGCCTCACACCCTTATATGGCCAGCATCCCTTCACTTCCCGTCACTCAGCCCAGCTGCACCTCATCCCTCTGATTCACACGCTGTCAGGCACCTCACTCCTCACAGCTGTATCCCATCCCCCGTTGATGAAGACCCTACTTCTACTCGACAACGCTGACCAGAAGTCGTCGTGGTGTTAAACATCACTACCTAGGTACGACGTCTCGGCCTGAAGCTCTGCTAAACCTGCTCTTGTGCATTCCTTGCTCTAATCCGTTTCTCTTGTGCCCCAGGATCCCCGTTCCAGTGCGCCTTCCTGCCTGGACGTCCCATACTACGCAAGAAGTGCTCTTGCTCTCTCTCTCCAGACACAGACCTGTGTCCTCTGCCCACAGCTGCAGCCGGAGTACATCTATCCTCACCCCCCCAAGAACATTCTAACCCTGTTCTATTGCACATTCCTGTTGTACTGCTGTCTGCTTGGGAAATACAATTAAAACCCCTTGAAACGCTCCATTCTCCTCTCCTGTGTTCAGCGATTGGGCTGTGTTCCTAAACCCACTTCTCACATTGACTCCCTCGAGTAAACACAGGGGTCTACTGGGTTCTGTAGGAAGTGATCTTCGATAAGACATGTATGAAGCATCGCATTCCAATTTCGCCCAGACTGTTTCAGGCCGTAAATGGATTTTTCCAGCTTACACACTAGCTTCTCTCCTTTCTTTTCGTAACCCTCAGGTTGTTCCATGTATATCTCCCTATCTATGGGTGCGTGCAGATAGGCTGTTTTCACATCCATCTGATGTAAAATTAAATTGTCCTCAGCTGCTTTCTGCACCACTACCCTTATACTGGTCAGATTGGCTGTGGGGGAGAATGTTTCACCGTAGTCTATCCCCTCCCTCTGACTGTAACCCTTATCTACAAACCTCGCTTTGTACTTGTCGTGGCCTTCAATACCCTCCTTGATTGAATACACCCATTTTCCTCCCACTGTCTGTCTGCCCTCTGGTAACTTGGTTAGAGTGAAGGTGTGGTTGTCCTCTAGGGACCTCATCTCCTCATCCATTGCTCTCTCCCATTTACTTGATTCAGGGGACGCTATGGCCTCTTTAAAGGTCTGAGGTACCCCACTAACTACCCTGTAGCAGTAATCAACGGTGGTGGGTGTACTGTCCTCCTCGTCACTCCCTTTCCGAGCATAGTCTGTCAGATACTTTGGGGGTCTGTGTTCCCTTGAGGGATACCTCCCACTGCTTGGGGCACTTGACGTCACCCTTGGGTGCTCCTCGTCATCGCCCTCTGGGAGTGGCTGACTGTTTGCCTGCACGGCCGTGCTAAGTACACTGGGCTGATGTGTCTCTGTTTCTACACACCTTACTCTGGAGTCCAGCTCTGGCTCCTCTGTCTGTGTCTCGCCCTCACATGTTGTCTTTGTGACAAACTTGACTAGCCTGTGTTTCTGCACTCCCCCCTTACCGGGATAATAAACCAGGAAAGCGGGGCTTCCCTTGTCATGCCCTACAAAGAGTCCTTTTTCACATCTGGACTCGAGCTTTCCTCTGTCCTGCAGGTACGCATAACACACTGATCCAAATCGGTGCATTCTGGCTAGATTACACTTCTTTCCTGTCAGTGCTGTATACGGGGTGGTGCCCGTGTGCTTATTAAAGCACCTGTTTCTGGTGTAAGCGGCTTCTTGCACTGCATATTGCCATAGGCTCTTAGGTAAGTTACTATCTACTAGCTTTGATTGATTGATTGAAAAGTTTATTAACAGATTGCAGAATGGGTACAGTACAGTACAGCTCAATACATACAATTGTTAAGAGGATGCAGACCTGAGAAAGACTTTCGTCTTGTTTCCATCAGGGTCCCCCATTTTCAATTCATCATATGACACACACGACATACAGATAGACAGTACTGCTACATCTATACATTTATGACATACCAGATTTGCAAATACAGTACTGTTTGTGATACTAAAAAAATCCAGAAAAAGAGGGTATATACATTTGACATAGAAACTGTGCATTGGAGGAGGTTGGGTAGGTGGGGTGGGGCTGTACATTGGAGGTGGGGGGGGGGGGGGGGGGGGGGGTTGGGTAGGGGGGGGACACACTGTACATTTGAATACTGACATACATTTGACATAGAAACTGTACATTGGAGGAGGTTGGGTAGGTGGGGTGGGGTTGGTTGGGGCTGTACATTGGAGGTGGGGGGGGGGGGGGGGGTTGGGTAGGGGGGGGGGCACTGTACATTGGAATACTGACAAAGCCATGCTTGGTCTTTATTGTACAACTGGGTTAGGACATTTGTAGGGGCCAGTTTCGAATTGCAGTCTCCCGTAGGAGTTCTTTGAGAGTGTTTTTGAAGGTGGGTAGTGATTCACATTCCTTTACAGCTTTGGGTAGGGCGTTCCACATTGATGTGGCATAATTGCGAAACATGTTTAGTCCCTAGTTTGAGCCGAATCTGGATTTTACATGATTTGTGGAGCTCCCTCTGGTGTTGTGATCGTGGTATTCACTGACCTTTGGGAAGTATTTTGACATGTACATGGGTACCTTGGTCGTGTAGTGTATCTTGTAGACCACGGCCATTGCAAGTTGCTGTACTCTGTCATCTACTCTAAGCCATCCTAGGTTGGCAAAGTGTGCAGGGGTGAGGTGGGTTCTAGGAGTCAGGTCAAGCAGTAGTCTGACTAGTTTGTTTTGAGATGTTTGTAATTTGGTTTTTAGTGCCTTTGAGGTGCTTTGGTACCATGAGGTGCAAGCATAGTCGTAGTACCATTGAATGAGTGCTCCTGCCAGAGTCTTCAGGGTATTCTTGTTTACCAGAGAGGAGATCCGGTACAAGAATCAAGTTCGTTGGTTGACTTTTTTTATTACATTGGATGCCATTTTGTCACAGGAAAGATTAGCCTCTAGGATGGAACCCAGGTAGGTAATTTCATCTTTCCTTGTGACAATATTGTCACCCACTGTAACTGAGAAGCCGTCGGTCTTGCTGAGTTTGTTATTTGAACCGAAGAGAATGGACTCTGTTTTGCCCATGTGTAATGATAGTTTGTTGTCGGCGAGCCATATGCAGATTTTGCCTAGTTCCGAGCTGAGGGTTTTTTCAACCTGTAACTTGTTCTTGTCAGAGACCAGCAGGGCTGAGTCGTACGCAAACAGGAACAAGTTGCAGTCACAAGCTGACGACATGTCATTTGCACCTAGCCATCTCGAAAAGAGTGCGCCATTCCCTCTCTGCCACTCCGTTCTGGTGTGGGGAATATGGACATGACGTCTCGTGTCTTATCCTGTTCCTCCTCAACAGTGATTGGAACTCTCTGTTTGTGAATTCAGTTCCGTTGTCGGACCTCAGACATCTTACGTTACCATAAGGGGCTATGTCTGCCAGGAATTTTTCCATGGCCTGGAGTGTGTCACTTTTTGCTTTAAGAAAGTAAACAAACACTGCCCCTGTGCACACGTCTGTAAAAGACTGTACATATCTAAAGCCTCCTATGGACTCGTTTCTTACTGGACCGGCAAGATCTGTGTTAACCAACGCAAGTGGTACCTTTACTTTTTCTGTGGGATTTCTGTTTCTCGATTGAGCAATCTTCCCCTTTATGCACACTACACATTCTTTATCAGGTCTACGCTTTTCACCTTCAATGTGCATGCCCTCTGTCACTGCTTGCAGTTTCAGTAAATCCTCGTAATTACAATTACCCATAATCTCATGCCATGTCTGAATATCGTGTGGCTGACGGTTACTTTACACATATCATTGTCATTACACTCTGTTTTCAGGTAATACATTCTCTGATACACCTCTATGTCAAATCGCGTACCGTTGGGCTCTACAAGAAAATGTTTACCTTCAATGAAGAACACTCTGGCACCGTTCGCAGTAGCAGCTATTACAGAGAATAGTCCTTGTGGGAACGATGGTACATAGAGAGCATTCTTTAACGTCACTGTACGCCGGCGCCCCCCGCTATCCGTGAGGCATACCTGTGCGTCCCCTCTCTCTTTCGCCAACCCGTAGGTAAGCTTTCTGTCTGCCAGCTCCATGCTGTGTCTCTCCGGGCAGAAAGTTCTGTCAAAGTTCTTGAACCGACTCCTGTCGTTGATGACGTTAGGGTATTTTGGGGGTATTTTGGGGTATACTTTGGGGTACTTTGCGGTATCTTGGGGTATTTTGGGGTATTTTAGGGTACTTTGGGGTATTTTGGGGTATGTGTTGGGGTATTTTGGGGCACTTTGGGGTATTTTGGGGTATTTGAGGGTACTTTGGGGTATTTTGGGGTACTCTGGGGTATTTTGGGGTATTTGAGGGTACTTTGGGGTATTTTAGGGTATTTTGGGGTATTTTGGGGTACTTTGGTGTATTTTGGGGTATTTGAGGGTACGTTGGGGTATTTTGGGGTACTTTGGGGTATTTTGGGGTATTTGAGGGTACTTTGGGGTATTTTGCAGTATACTTTGGCGTATTTCTGGGTATTTTGGGGTACTTTGGGGTATTTTAGGGTATTTTGGGGTATTCTGGGGTACTTTGGTGTACTTTGGGGTATTTTAGGGTACTTTGGGGTATTTTGGGGTATTTTAGGGTATTTTGGGGTATTTTAGGGTACTTTGGGGTACTTTGGGGTATTTTGTGGTATACTTTGGGGTACTTTGGGGTATTTTGGGGTACTTTAGGGTATTTTCTGGTACTTTGTGGTGATTAGTAGGACCCCTTCTATGATAATCGTATGTAATGTTTTGCACAATATATAATTCTCAAATTATCTTTCCAAAAAAGAATACTATGTGGGCAACCATAAAACAAATGTGTTTTGCAGAAAGTACATTTGTTATCAACATCTACAAATCTTGAAATAGACATGTTTGTTGTATTGTCATGTAATATTTTCAGGTGTATTTCTATTTCAGGTGTTTGTGATGAAGAATCTTAAAGGAATAAGCCATGCCTTGCACCAGTTAATGTCTGTAAAATGAAAGTAAAATGTCAAACGAGAGTTCCAAACTATTTCGCTCCCTTCACTGGTTACCCAATTGCCATGTTCTCGAGTCTGTCAGATCTGTAGTCACCATGTGTGTCTTATCTGGTCTGGGCAGAAAAGCAGAGATGGATTGCGCTCGCCGTTGATAAGGAGCAGGACCCCACAGTCAAACAAGCAACTTACACACACCCCAGCATGACACTCCCTAGACAGCAAAGTTCACCCCTATCTGACATCAAGAATTCTAAGAGTGGACAAGCTTTTGCATTATAGAGCACTCTCTCTGTTTGCTCAGGGCTGGTTGTGGTATGTATTCTCGCTGTAATAATCCCCTGCGCTGTCTGACTGGGAACCACGGTGTCCAAAGAAATGCATTAAATATTTACTTTATTTGCAGCAGTGTTTCATCAATTATTTCTCTTGCAACACATCTGTGCTTGTTTTGGTTGTAATGCGGGTTGTAGCTAACCTTGCTGGCTTTGCGAGATCATGCAAGAATCCATCTTGTCAGGCTTCATGTGTCACCTACAGTATCAAGTATCATAAGTGCCTCTGTAAACTATTCCAAACAGTTTCAAAGGACGACTTTCCAGATGGTTCTGTGTTTGTAGCACCAAGTCTGCTTATTTATGTATACTAGTTTATTATGATAAAAGCAACAACTCTACGCACTGATGACGTTTTTTTAGTTTTTTTTTGCTCATTTGTTTTTCTTGGGGGGATGAATGTTTCATTAATAATAATAATAATAATAATAATAATAATAATAATAATAATAATAATAATAATAATAATAATAATAATAATAATAATAATAATAATAATAATAATAATAATAATCACGTTATTTGTATAGCACCTTTCATACAGGGCATTGCAGTTCAAAGTGCTTTACATCAGTAAGAAATAAAACATAAAATCAGTGTAAAACAAGGAGCAAGAGCAAAGCATAAAGTGGGATAACATAATGCAGATATATTAATCAATTCATATCAGAACCTCACCTTAGTTAGAATGTTTCAATAGTTCCAAATTTTTTCTGTCAGTGATGGCGTTCTTGCTGTGATGTCCCAACATTGCTAAGGGCAACAATACAGTGTAGAATGCTGCAAACTGCATATTCTAAGACGAGTGATACAAATTGATGTCCACAATGCTGAACACAGCTTTGGGATGTTTAAAAAAAAGAAAAAGTTTTATGTGGGCTAAGATGTATCTGTTTGTTATACAGATAAGATTCAAGAGATGTATTCGTCACATAATAATAATAATAATAATAATAATAATAATAATAATAATAATAATAATAATAATAATAATAATAATAATAATAATAATAATAATAATAATAATAATAATAATAATAATAATAATAATAATAATAATAATAATAATAATAATTGTAACTGAGGGGTACAATTCCCTGACTGTATTATATAAGTATGGTATCATTAAACCACTACTGTCTTATGTACATTACTACTGGCCATACAGTACACAGGTATATGATGAGAACACCTCCACAATGACACGGTTCCACACAAAACTGGGTTTAAGAATATTTATTAGCAGCAATGATAGTATATATAACAATACTTTACGTAGGGTGCGCTTATAAGGCAAAAGAATGTGCGTAAGCAAATCAATAACGTATGTCCATTCTCATATTACGCAGGAGATAATGAATACAACCTGAATCTTAGGAATTATATCTATGGTACTCTAGTGAGGCAGCGGGAGATACTGGTAGGGTCCCTCCGTTTGTAAGCCAGCAAGGGGAGAGGATTTGTCGGTAGTAGAGTCAACGAAGAATAGAGAGACTCCAAGTACAGGAGACGGTGCAACAATCTCCCGATCCGCAGACGAATAACAGCTGTTCTCCGTGGCATGCAGCTCCGCATGGAAGAAAGCTAGCCAGCCTCAGGCTTCTGAGAGGCGGGCTCGACGTTGCTCCTCACAGGGTAAATCCCACACAATTGTGGGTGTAGGCGATTCTCCGCTCCATCAATTACAGGACCAAAAGCAAATATAATCCAGCCGAAAAGGGCTATGTAGTCGTCGGGTAGGTTATCCAGTGTACATGTCCACACGGTCCTCGTCTAGGGCTCCTCGGGTGAAAGCGCCAGGGTAAGCAGCCCAGCCTGGATAAGCACACTAGCTGGTACGAGGAAACGTTGGTGATGCTGGTCACTGTAGAACGGTAGCCGCACGATACACTATACATAAATAGACTATTACTGAATTAATAGAGTAGGTCGAACTCGACGGTACAGCGTTAAACTCTGATACTTCAGCTATCAATTTGCACGCGGTCTCAATGCTCTATTTGGGGCCAAACCGGCCATACTTCACCGCACGTTGTATCGTGGGTGAGGCTTCAACTTATTGGGTAACTTAACTTCTGTATTCACCTGCGCCGTATTTATACGTTAGGTGAACAAACTAGTACCAGCCCTATTCCTGTCTCGTATCCTTGCGCAGAGCCGTTCATGCCCAGGCATGTCTTTGACGGTGACTTTGAACTAGACCCTGGGGGTATGGCAATGGCGCCTAAGGGACCGCTGTCCAATAGGAGAACGAAATATTATGGTCTGTACTAGGTTAAATGGATATTCCGTGTACTGTATTAATTTGTCTTTACTACATGGTGTGGTGCCAAAAAACATCAAAATTGGAAGAATAATACCCATATATAAATCAGGTGACAAAAATAGTATTAATAATTACCGTCCAATATCCGTATTACCAGCTCTATCCAAAGTCTATGAGAGAGTTGTGTACAATAGATTAAGCGAATACACCACCAAGCTAGATATACTCACCAATTCACAATACGGCTTCAGGAAAAAAAGAACTACAAACATGGCAATATTAGACCTAATAGAAAAAATACATGATGCCATTGATCAGGGTGATTGTGGGGTGGGCGTTTTCCTGGATCTATCAAAGGCTTTTGACACCATTGACTTCACCATTCTACTTGGGAAACTACACCATTATGGCATAAGGGGTCTGGCTCTCAACTGGTTCAGTAGCTATTTACATGGTAGGCAACAGTACGTCGATATAAAAAATCACAAATCAATAAAAATGGACATCAAATATGGGGTCCCCCAGGGGTCAATTCTAGGGCCTTTACTATTTATTCTCTATATAAATGACTTTGTCAACTCATCTGTACTTCTGCACAAAGTTATATTCGCTGATGACACTAATTTGTTTCTGTCACATAAAAATCCACTCAAGCTACAAGATCTACTCAATACAGAACTACAAAAAGTGGACACCTGGTTCAAATGCAACAAGTTATCACTAAATCTTAGCAAAACAAACTTTATTGTCTTCCACTCAAATCGGATGCACACACATCACATGTGCATAAAAATAAATGAAAAGGAGCTGTCAAGAGTGGCGTCCACAAAATTCCTGGGGGTCATCATCGATGAGTCACTCAACTTCAAATGCCACATAAAATACCTACAAACAAAACTGTCCAAATATGTTGGCTTATTCTGCAAAATACGTCATTTTCTTCCCTT